>NC_056474.1:24448054-24448343 GCF_008729295.1 Plectropomus leopardus
TAATATTAATTTATAATATTATAAAAAAAGATATATCTATATATATAGATATATATATACATATATATGTGGGGGATGTGTTTGTCTACTTTCAAACATGTTTTGATTTTTTTTTTTAAAAAAAAAAACCAACAACTTTCAAAACATTTTCAAACAATAATTTGACGATCGTGGACCCCCTGTTAAAGAACTATGTTCTAGTCAATGTCCACGTAGATACATGTGTGTGAAACTCTCTTATTTTACTTCTCTTTGGCAATGTATAAAAGTGTGTGTGTGTCTCTTAATT
>NC_056474.1:24451144-24583288 GCF_008729295.1 Plectropomus leopardus
TTCGGTCAGCTAAGGGGTCTGGAGTCTGAAAAACGTTAAAAGCCCCTGGACTAGGAACAGATTCAATGCAGCCCACACTCAATGACATGTTAGTCCTCAGAGACTGTTCCCTCCCCTCAGAGGTGAAGACTGACCCAGACAGGGTATAGACTGTATGTGTGTGAGCGTGTGCGTCTGTGCTCACACTGCAGGTGGCTCAGCGGCTTGTGGCTTTTCTTCTTAATTGGTTGATTTGCAACTGAGTCTATGGCTGCCTGCATCTCTGACACATGCTCACAGCTGACACAAAAAACACACAGCCAAAGTCATAAAAATGTAAAAACACACACACACAGACGGTTGCCACAAACACATTCATGGATGGACACATAAACACACACTATCAAACATTCAAACACACACACGCATAAAGATGCATAAATGCCCTCATGACTCATAAATATACACAAATTCAGACACACACTCACACGCACAAAAAGTGCAGACTTTTATTTTCTATGCAGCTTCAGCACCTCCAAACAACTCTCATTAATACACACCCGGCTGACAGCTTGCTGTTGCCATGGCGACCCCCTACCTGTTGCCAAAGGGGGGCTGGGAGTTTAGGGGCTTGTGAACGCAGCTCAAAACTATCGCAGTTCAATTTTCGCTGTGTATCAGGGGGCCGCCAGTGCTGCTGCAAGCACGCACAATTACCCACTTGGGAACAGAGAATAGTTTCATTCATTTCAATGAGATTCAATCTGGCTCACTTCAGTGCGACGCAATGCCACGTTTTGCAGGTTTTGTTATGAGAGAAGCCGAATTCTCCACAGGAGTAAAATAGGCCTACTTCATTATGTGACGCTCTATTCTGATTCCTCTCTTCATTTCATACTCCTCCGTTCCATGTTATTCATTCTAGGAAGATAAGATGAGACTAACTTGAGGAAATTGTTAATTCATCATTCCAAGCTGCTCTATTCTAATTAAATCACTGCATATTCTATTCTTTCTTTGCTATTTTTCATTTCCATACCCTTCTATTTTGCAACCTTAACAAAGGTTTAATATACTACGGGAAAATGGCTCTCTGGGCTAACTGTGTCAGAGCAGAATTCTTTGTGGTTCTGTAATGAACTGTAGGTTTAGAGCGTATATATGCAGAGGCTGTATGGCCCTTATAGATGCATGAAATGCCCCAGATTAGCTCTATTAACAGAACTTACTGTAGATCAGACTTGATGTTTTGCTTTTATTTGCTGCCTTATTTAACTTTATCAGAACCTGTCAGAACCTGTGCAGTTTAATGAAAATATTGGCACCTCCTCGGTATCAGCTGATATTGCCTTTAAAATGAAATATTGGGATTGGCAGATTTCTGCCAATTTCACAAACCATTATTTTTCTTTTTTTTGTTTTGAATTGATGAAGTTAAATGGTACAAATTGTCAACCCTAAGTTGACGTATTTCTCTTATTTTGCACAATGACTGAATATAACATACTACTACTACCCCAACTGCTATAGATAAGAGTATGCATAAAATGATGTTAATTTGATGCACCAAGTTGATGCAGTGTTTCACGCACCGTGGCAGTTGTTGCCGCAAGTCTGCTTATTTCTGACATAATCAGCATGTTTGTGAATCAGTGTCTGAAACAGTGCAGCCTGTCTGTGAATGAAATCACTCTGATTGGTAGTTCAAGTTGAGAAGAAGAAGAAAAACTGATGTGAAGGAAGTAAACAAAAAGCTTAAGACAACAGGGAGTGAGATAAAGAACAAACTTTGTCTATAAGGCAAATTTTTCTTTTGCAATTGAGCTCTTTAGAAGAAACGTTTCCTGGTGGCTTGTGTTGTTATTCACTAGTGCACAGTAAATATGCTCTGTTCTTTCAGCATTAGATTACACTGTTAAGGTGCCAACTGGCTTACTAGCATCAAAACAGCCCTTCTAGTCTTTCCTTTCATGTAGGTGCAGAACATAGATGCCTGTTGGTCATTAGTTGTAGCATTTGCTGTGTGTGCATGCAAATTTGGCTGAGATACAGATGACATGAGATTGCACAGCAGGAAGTTTTGTTGCCATTATTTCTCTGAGGTTGGTTTGGTGTGTCATATATCACAAGTCACAAATTTTCATAGTGCTGAGACAATTAGTCAATAGATCAATTTGTTTAATAGACAGCTAATTTACCAGCAGTTATTTTGACAATTGATATCAACAACATGAAAATTGTTTAAATGCAAATATTTTCTAGCTTTCTACAATAGTAAACTAAATATATTTGGATTTTGAATAATTGGTTTGACAAAGTATAGCATTTAAAACCTCACCACTGACTCTGGGAAACTGATGGCCATTTTTGACTTTTTTTTGTTTCAAGAAAACAATTATCAGATTGAGTGCTAGGGAGAATAATTGTTGGTGTTATTTGACCATCACCACAACCAAATAACATAGAAGTGAGTAGCCTAATGCATTAAAAAAAACACATTACAAAAACTACAACAACAGTCTATAATCTTCAATGGGTACTATCTGAGTTGTGCTTTTAACCAAAAGATATTATTCTTATTTCTAGTGTATCGCAGCCATTCTGTGATTTGATTATCAGATCTGGAATAAAAGCAAGGCTTTTCTCATCACAGCAGAGTTGCTACATCCTTCCTGGAACAAAGTCAGCTAAGTGGGGCTTAAATCAGCGTGACATAAAACAGTGTGGCAGCAAGCAGAAAGATTCTGCACACAAGGCTGACCAATAACAACAGCTCATGAGAGCGCAAACTACAGTCATTGTGCGTGTGTGTGTGTCTGTGTGTGTGTTGTTAATATAAAGAAAAACAATGATGTAACCTTGATTCAGAGTATCTGGCTGGGTCATTTTCTGTGCAGCCACATGCAAACACACAGACACATAACTGTACACTTGCAAAGCAAGAATACACAACATGACTCTCAGTCAGTGTGAAATTAACTTGCTGTCCTTACTTGAAGCAGCCACAGTCACGGATGAACAAGGATCAGATTAGGGTGCCCTGATAAATCAGACACCAATTGTTATCTGCCAATATTCATTAGAAATAGTCTGGGGGCTGATAAGTTGACGCAAAACATGCAAGACAATTTCCAGACGTCCATCTAACCTGTCTTTCCTGAGTGCAGACACACCGTCTCTCTCCGTTGTTTGCAATACATTATGATGACCTTTGACCTTTTGAATATGAAATGTCATCACATCATCATTAAATCCTATTAGACATTTGTGTGAAGTTTTGTCATAACTAGTGTACATATTCTTGAGTTATGGCCACTATAAGTTTTGTGAGTTCACAGTGACCTTTGACCACCTAATTCTAATCAGTTTATCCTTGAGTCCAATTGGATGTTTGTGCCAAATTTAAGGAAGTTTGAAGAAATTCCCTGAAGAAGCTCCTGAGATATCACAATCACATAAATTAGATGGATGCAAGGTCACGAAGCCTTGACCATGACCACCAAACCAAATCAGTTCATCTTTGAGTCCAAGTGGATGTTTTCTGCCAAATATGAAGAAATTCATTTAAGGTCTTGTTGAGATACTGAGTTCACGTGAATGAGATGGATGCAAGGTCACACTGACCTTGACCTTTGACCTCCATAATATAATCAATGTATTGTTAAGTCTGAGTAAATTTTGTGCCAAATTTGAAGTAATTCTTTCATTTGATGGGAACATTATAAGGGTCAAGGAAAGCAGTTTACGACATACAATTTGACATCTATACCTGTATACAAATATGTGTCTAAGGCCTTCCTTGTGTCAGTGGATGTCCTAAATATCTTTTGGCGGTGCAAAATAAGAGTCACACACTTGAGCATCGCTTCTTGAAAAAATCCTAGAGGAAACACTGCAAAGAGACAGCAGCATTATCAAATAAGCACACACACACACACAGAACATAGGGCAGATTGATGTAGCCGTTCATGTCAGATCCCTCGTGTGAGGGCTGTCGGCAGAATGAGCGAATGGTGGGGAACATGCGTGTCTGTGTAAGCGTGTGCACAGAGGAGGGCAGATGGCCTTCAGCTGGTCATTAATACCAACGACACCATCCTGCAGTGACCTCTACCACTTAACCTCCTTCATACTGAAATCTGTTATAAGACAGATGAGGAAAATGGTGCAGCTCTACAATCTGATAGATGGTGAGAACTCCTTGTACATTTAACCCCTCAATGAAAGAAACTGTTTAGAAAAGAACTTACGCAAGAACAAAAATAGACACAAGTTTGAGCTAGATGGCACTTAGCAGAGTCACTCAGTGCTTAAGGAAATATATCAAAATCTGCAGGAAATGTTCATGTTGAAAACTATACTTTTATAAACAGGATGTGCGGTAATGACTTGTGCTGCGCTTTAAGAGGTGACTTCAAAGAATTTGCGCCATGAAAACTAACTGATATGTGACCTCAGACCTTGCATATTGTAAAAGGACTGATTTTCATTTCTTTTTTAAAAATATTAAGCAGGTAAAGGGGCTATATATAAAGTGGGAAAGTATCAAAACTCTCAATCCACAGAGAAATGCACACAGTCTTAACTAAGAAACTGTGCCTTCACAAAGCCATCAGGACTTCTGTGAATTTGTGGTGTCACAAATGTAAAATCTAGTCTTTTAAACTTGAAAATATTTTAAAAAGTCCCTTTTTATTTCCTTTGGTAAAGTTCTGCAGTATGTAAATAACATCAGCTGACAGAAAGTAAACATGGACTCAAGCGGTTGCCTAGCAATGCAACGCCAATCAAAAGATAAATACTATATCTTTAAAGATAGAAAGTGTCACCACAGTGCCGTTACAGTCATTTCTTCGGCTGCAATAACATTAAAGAGACACCAAGAGTGCAAATGTGGAAGATCTAAAAACACTGACCAATCACAGCAGACTGGGCTTTTTTAGGAGGGGGCTTAAAGAGTAAGACAATAAAACAGAGCATTTCAGACAGAGGGTAAATAAATGTATTTTCCAGCTGACAGTGTGAGGGAAAAAAGTGTTTTTTGAAAAACTAAATTAAAGTGTGAACCTGAATCAGCATCATATGGGACCTTTAACAGCACTTTAATGCAGCCCTTAAAGACTACACCGAAAAGTCAGCTGTTCCACATCAAGTGTGTTCATTCTGTACCTGCATGAGACAAAATATCCACTGAGTAATCTGGATTTGAGCTCCAAAGAAAACAGGCATGAAGATAAAATAAATTTGCCAACCATTTTCACCCCACTGTGAATCAAATAACACCACTTTGTCATATGCTTAAAGACAAATAAAGAAAAAATATGTGTGATTGCAAAAACTGAAACTGGCACTGTAAAATTGTGCTTTGATTTGCACCCGCATTTTTAGTCCATGGCGTTTTGCATGTCAAAGAAGAAAAGCAAAGGCAAAGGATGGCACAGAATAAATGAAATCAGTCAGTCAGTGGACTGAACAGTCAGACTAAAGTCTTGAGACTGCTGCCAACATCAATCAACATGCTGAATCAAGCAATAAGGGCTTACGAGTGTTAATAATGCTGGACGCAACACAAAAGACTGCAGGTGATGTCAGCCACACAGAGCCTAAGAGAGCCCAACAACGAATTTAGGGCGTCACTTCAACTTCAGAATATGATCTCATAGTACACTTTGATAATCACACTTTTTTAACCCCAGAAAGTCATGCAGATGTTTTACCACAGCACATACGTATGTTTGACAAACAAAACCAACAGTTCATAAAATGATAAGATGTTGATTGGTCTATAGGTGTGCAAGCACAGTCTTTTAGTGCAATCATACTGTTTTGTAATTCAACCTGTGCAAAGACCAAATATGAGCAGAACGATTCAAGTGGGTAAAGACATGTTATCATATCATTCTTTGGCGTGCACGACCCCAGTGGGAACAGAGCCCCGAGCCCTGGCAACCTCCTACATATCCACTTAAACAGGACCATATGTGCTGTGCATGGCTTATGTTATTTACTGTATCAACATTATGTTATTTCTCCTTCCATGACTTATGTGTCATTTTGGATTTATGGTGGACATTCCTCACTTTTTAACCTCCACACTGAGGGCCGGGGGAGTGATAGAACTGGGACAGGCTCTGGACTGGATCTCGGCCACTCAGACAGGCTTTAACAGAGCTTAGGGCTGACGGACTGTGGAGGGTGAGACTGGCTGTAAATCTCTGGGCGCTGGATAGATAAAAGTATCAGGTGTTGACAGTCATATAACGGAGACGTGCAATGCGTGTGAGGTTTGGTAATTATGTCATCAATATAACTTTTTATTGTATTTTGAATGGTTATGTGTTTACCCATCTCCCCTAAAGACTTCTCTCATCAAACTGTCAAGCCAGTTTTTGAACACTGGTGCTCTGGAATATGTGGTACCATAAAGCTGACAGCATCCTCCACACAGCACGACGGTTTGTCCAGTGTGTCTACCCTTCAGTGCATGTGCACACAGGTATTAAACATGGTCCTACCTGTTCCTGTCTCTCCAGCCAGCGGTCCACCATGGGGTGATTGGCGCTGAGTGACGAGCGGGCTGTCTCTCTCTGAAACTCTCTCTGATTGGCCCATGTCCCTGCATCCCGTGGCAGACTGCGGTACGTGTCCATACCTTTGCCCTGCTAAGACACAAAAAACAAAGGTGTTTGAAGAGCGTCAGTATTGTTGTAGAATAATAGTTCAGTTGGGGCGTTTTAGGGCGGCTGTGGCTCGTCGGTAGAGTGGGTCGTCCTCTAATCGGAAGGACAGCTGTTAGATCCCCGGCTCCTCCTGGCATCATATCAAAGTATCCTTGGGCAAGATACTGAACCCCAAATTGCTCCCGATGCCACGTCATCAGAGCATCCATGCGTACGAATGGTTACTACCTAGAAGGTGGCACCTTGTACGGTAGCCTCTGCCACCACTGTGTGAATGTGTGAATGTGGCATGTCCTGTGAAAGCGCTTTGAGTGGTCAAAAACACTAGAAAACCGCTATACAAGTACAGGCCATTTACCACTTAGTCCATTTACAAGTTAATGAAGACAGGGTAATTTACAAAATTTGAAATATGGCATGTCAAGAAATTTTCCCAAAACAGGTGTACAAAAGCTCTCAGTGCTTCTGGATGAGCATTTCACATGAATTACTTTTCTAGTCAACAGCTTGTATCCATGTTTACTTACTTTCAGCTGACAAGGAAACTATAAAAGAAAGTCAGGACATGATGCCATATAGAATTGGCACCAAACTCTGGCTTTTATACAAAATTCGAATGCTGTCACTAACGTCATACCCTTTCCATCTTTTATATTTTCCTCGTCGTTCACGTGAACTGCAAAACCTTCCAAAGGAAAATACAAAAAGACCCATTTCCAATGTTTATGTCATCAAGTTTGTCTATAAATTAGATGACCATACGCCATCAAAACCTAATCATTTTGATTCATTTTTCTGTTTTGGACACCCAGATACATACCTTTCTCTCCAGGCTGTTGGTGCCAGGGGAGTGGCGAGCTTTCAGGAAGCCAGCGGTGGTTGACCAGCGGGTTGGATTCTTCCTTGATGGTGGCTCATCTGTTTGAACCCGTGGCTCGTTGCCGCTGAATGGTCCGTTGATAGTCAGCAGGGCGGGGTCGCTGCTGCGCCGGACATGGAGGGGCATATCTGAGAGACAGGAAAGACAGCAAAACAATATTTCGGATATCAAGTTGTAAGAAAGTAATCTTCTTTTCCTTATGCCCCATTATGCTCTGTGAGGAAATAATGTCACTACAACTTTTTTTTTACTTGTTTGTGGGAAAATGCTTTATTGGCAATTTAGAAAACCATACTCCGTGCTGTTGATAAGCCTTGAGACAAGGATTTAATATTATGTTTAGGAATGATTGATGTAAACAGGCTGAAACAAATTGTGTTGCTCAAACATTGTGGGCTAATAAAGGCAATTAATCACAGAGATTCCATTATCGTCCCATTGTGGAATAATCTGATTTGTCACTATAAGTCTAATCAGCCAGCTCTTGTTTCTACTTTACTGCCCATGTATCACAGAGCAGCAGACACTGTGTGGGAACAGCAACATGAGCAGGAGCCTATTGAGAAACACCGGTGTAAGTGGATGCCTTCCATTAAAACTCTTCACTCTGTTTAAAAGTTGCATTGCGTGGGAAGTGGGCCAAGGTCCAAATAACAACTCCAACAAAGGCAGCACACACACAAAAAACACCACAGCATGCACTTACACACAAGACACAATGTTATGACATTTAAAATCTCCCACTTTTAGACCTCTCCAAAATTAAACAGACAGGTCTGATTGGCTGAAATGTACCCAGCAGACCACACAAGAGAGATGGAGTGTAAACGAAAAAGGAAAAATTGTTTAAAAAGTCTTCTTCAGATGACAACGCCAAGTGTCATGTTCCCATGTTCTCTTTCAGGATGTTCTGCTGCTAAGATGTTTTGGGATGGTGGTGTGTGTTCATACAGGAAGTGCTGTAATCTGTTTGAGTCAACAGTTTTTGTTTTTTTTTTTACTTTGTGTGTATTGTGAGACTAAATGCACAAGATTAAGCATGTCCATCTGTGTCCCTGTTTATGTGTCTATACTCTCTGATAAACTGATGATGTTTAAGGTCAGTGTGTGTGTGTCAGAACACTTGCACGTGGGTTTGTGTGTGTTTGTGAACTATTACAAACTATGTGTAAGAATGTGTTTGTATTTTGAAATATCTGAGCCAACAGCAACAGTATTTGTTTGAAAACATTTTTGTTTGTATGTGTGTGTGTGTGTGTGTGTGTGTGTGTGTGTGTGTGTGTGTGTGTTCACTCATACACTTGGCTGACTGGTGTTATTGGGTCACCCAGAGCGTGGGACCCTAAGCAGCTGAGCTGTGGGAGGCACACCACAACTCCCAGAAGGCATTAGGGCACAGGACACAGCTTATCAACAGTGGCAAATGCTGTGGACCAATTTAGCTCCATATCCTGATTCTTTCAACTTTTGACTGTGAATTAAATATACACACACACACACACACACATGTGTGTGTGTATGTATGTATGTTTGTATGTATGTGTATATATAGAATTCTTTTTTTTTTGCCCGGCCCTGCGATAGTCTGACGACCTGTCCAGGGTGTACCCCACCTTCCGCCCAATGACAGCTGGGATTGGCTCCAGCCCCCCCGCAACCTTTGCAAGGACAAGCAGTTACGGACAATGAATGAATGAATGAATGAATGTATATAATTTTACCCCATGACTGTTGGAAATGCTTGTTTCTGATTGGGTTGCACAGGTCTTTTGTTTACCTGTTTTCAGTGGTGAGCAGCCAGAGCATGATAATCAATCAAAAAATGGATTCTCTATCCACATCTAGTGATCTATTTAATGGCCTCAGAGACCACATCTACCTCATCCACTGTCACAATGTTATGTCTTTTCAGAAACTTTTGACTGTACATCTGAAATGAACACATCTATTTTTATATAAATAAGCCTTAAGAGTGAACTCAAAAATTAAGGAAAGTTAATATGCAAACACATTTTTCAAAATATCCAGTATTCATATTTTTTCCCAACATGAACACACTAGATACTTAAAACATAATGACTGTAGTGTGGAGCAGCAAGCACACTTTACAGTTGTTCTCCTTTACAGATTTCCTCTGCTTGTATCATTAGTACTGTAGAGAATTTTGATAACTACGAACACCAAACACAACAGTCTCTCAGTAAATGAAATAAGTCGATCAAGGAATCAAACATTGTTATGCTCCCTGTAACGCAAAATGTGATGATTTGTGTTGCTTCTGTTTCTGTAGACGAATTAAATGTAGTTAACAAGAACAGAACATATAAAGAAAAAACAAGTGAAGTTCACAGGCAACTCCTTTTCAACTAAAATGAAGAGTTTTAGCCTTCAAATAAGAACTACGAAAAGCAACACAACATTAACAGCACGGAATTAAAAGAAACTGCAGCTCTTTAAAAAAGGAGTATCAGGGACTGCTTTGCTATATTTCCGAGATAAATTACTAAATTATGAACTTCAAGTATGACTTTTTAATAATAATTGTTGCATTTTGGAAATTAACTTCTCAAATTGGCATCTAAAAGCCTCACATGTTCACAACAGTGGCATCGCTCTTTCATCCGCACTTCCATGTCTGCAGAGGTTTTGAGTTTAACAAAGCCAAGAAACTAACATTAATCCATTTGTGGATTTCAATAGAGCTCTCTGTCTAATAAGCTTAATCACTTCTCTTTTGAGTTTGTGGGCAGAACAAGAAAACTGGCAAAGCCCCACAGACTCCAGCCTCTCTCATCTCATCCAACATAAATCAGTGATTGAAAGCTATTCTCATTAGGCGCACATGAAAAAAAAAATCAAATTCCTTCTCTTCCATGACAGACATTTCTCTTAAAATCCAATAAAACCCAGCTGATTAGATTCAGTGTCGTCAATTAAGCGGGGTTAGAATTTATTATGGAGACGGTTAAATTGGACGTAACTGGCAGGTGTGATTATGCCCAAGATTTCCATTTCTTACTGCATATTCACATTCAGCATCTCACCCAGAAATCCAATTAGGAGTGAAGTGACCTCCCTCACACTGTGTCTGTGTTTGTGCGTGCCAGTGTGTGAGATCGACAAAGAATGGGAGGTTTTGGTGGCTGCTGCGTCAATCAATGCCAGTTCACAGGTCATTAATGGATAAGCTATACTGCAACTGGGGTATTTTAAGTGTGATTAAAAGATGCTAATTAAAAAAATAGTTTGTTTTTCACTTTAATTTGTTTATTTGAGTATGTGTGTGAGTCGGCCTGACCGTTAATCTTTGCCAGCAGGAGACTTTCCCCATGTTTAATTTGAGTTTCTTTTTGTTTACACTTTGGCCAATTGCCTATAATATCTCCTGTTTTCAGATGGTTGAAGGATGCTTGTTGTTAATTCCTTGTGTTGATTGCTGCTGGAGATATTTAAGATTTCCCACAAGTAAAACCAAAGAAGAAAATATTCTTTTGCAAAGTAAGTTATTAGCAAGAAAGTGAGGATATTTTTTTCTTTTTTACCAGTCGAATAACAGGTTTACATTAACCCCAAAAGGGCGCAAATTGAAATTGTAAATATAAAATACACCTCTTGGAAAAATGCTGATTTTGAAAAAAAAACCCATATATCACAAAAAAGTTTTCTATGCATGCATAAAGTGGTATTACAAGGTGATACGAAAAGCTACATTTGCAAAACTGCAATGGAAACTCTTTATGTTTCTTTAACTCTTCAAAAGTTGAGGGGATCATACGTGGCCGCTCCCCCACATAATCGGCTTGCCTTTCCATTATGACTTGCGTATGTCGCCTTTGATTGGAAATAATGATGGCTAAAGCAGTGGCTACAATGGCAATAAACCTGTTAATGTTTTGAACATCAATCGTCATGCTTCTTGGACTATTATTGTGAGAGGAGATGTCGCATAACATCACTCAACAGAAACAGTAATCTCACAATAGTGTTTTATTGACATTTCGAAGATATAGCTTAAACTTTGTGCAAATCTGTAATGGAAACCCGTCTAAAGGTGATAAAGGGTTAAATTCCTGTATCTGGTTAATATTTTTATGTTAACATACATGTGATAAATCACTTCAGAGCTGCTCTTAATGGATGCACATTAAAATTCCAACGACATACCGCCAGTATGAACTAAGTGGGCGGAGTTTCCACATTTCTATTCGTGTTGCTTGTGATCACCAAAATGTTTTGTTTTGTTTTTTTTAAGGAAGTCAGCAAAATGCCACATATACACAATACAGACTAATGAGTACATACTTAACATGACATTTAGCGGTGAATCCAACACTGTTTCCCTTTTCCAGACATGCATACACATTAAGTCTCAAAAGGACTTGTTATTCCTACACATCTCAACCTTGGACCCGATCAGGCTACTCCTAACTAATCTCGAAATGCAGAATCTGTGGGCCACAGGACAAATTCTTGGTGTCTGAAGCGCTCTGGTTTCTGACTTTGGTCCAAGTGGTATTGACCAATCAAGTTTAAGTGGGCTTTGGTTACCTGCAATTAAAGAATTTGTGTGGAGAGCGAATGAGGCTGAATGCATTGGCCAAAATGCTATCTCAGAACCCATCAGCTAATGTCTGACAATGGTTTAGCTTTTTCTTAGCTCTTAACTGATTTATCTGCATTCCTATGCAAATATCTGTTTGTAGAGATTAGCCAAAATGTTGTCGTTAGCTTTTTAAAGTATTTGACCTTACTGTAACCAATGATTGGTGCACAGTAGAGGAGGTCTTGGTCCGGATATCCGCTGACTTCACAGGAACCCCTCAAAAATTGGCCCTTCACTCCACCGGCCCTGTTGTTTTCAGACCAATTGCCAATGGGTTCCGAAATGAAATCCTAACCTATTTAATAATTTGAAAGACCTCCTAAACTCTCTGGCACACAAGTATTTTTAAACTTTAAGAAACTCAAATGGTTTTCATACTTAACTTTGCAGGTAGGAGTAGGAATTATGTATTTTTCTCTTTTAGTCATAACTTTCACTTTCAGTGGTTATACATACATAAACTGTACAGAGAGAATAGTTGCGAAGAAAGAGAAACTTAGTGAGACGGTGAGAGTGTGTGTTTGTCTCTATGCCTGTCTGTGTGTGTGCGTGCTTGTTTGCTTCTGCTCATGGTTGTGTGCTAAAGGTTTTTGCTTGATCCAAATTGACAAATCACCTACAAGAGTCAGTTTCGCATCTAAACTCGCAGTAATTACGGCGGAAGAAGGGACTTGGCCGGCAAAACTGCAGAGGTGGACGGGCTCAGCGTCACATTTGATTTAGGAGGCAGCGAATAGAACCAATTAGCCACTTTGGCCGGAGATCAAACGGCTATCTGTGCCTGAAAAAAAAAAGCCCTCCTGTCCAATTAACAGAATTTATGGACAGGGCTAAGGTACCGCCGGGCTGTGATAAGGTAATTTGTTGGGTTTGCTGTATACCGCGGCAGTTGCTGATATTTGATGCTAATGAGGATGACAGATTTGTAATTTAAGGAGTGTAAGAGGAACAGACTCACACATCAATCATTTACTAAATAAATGCTTCAGTTACTGATTGTATCTTGAGATAATGGTCTTAAAACAACCGATGGTCTTCAGTCCAGCAACATACATCTTTGATTTTTTAACTCCTCTAGTGTTGGGACTTACTGGTGCGCAGGGCGGACGGCGTGACCTCGATCTCACTGGCGGCCTGATAGGGTTGGAAGGCCGAGGCACCACTTCCAGCGCTAAGGTCTGCAGCAAAGAGGTCGGGGCTCTGGGTCCCCGTAGAGCTGGCACTGGTACCATCACCCCCATGATGGGGCTCCTGTTCATCATACACTGCTATTAACTGGAAGAGGGAGAGAAAACAAAGGAGACATCATAAGATGTTGAATTTGAGAAACGTGCTGCTTTAGATTTGAGAAAATGCACAGCCTGAAAAGTCAACATGATGCATATTCTCACAAAGAGATGGACTGGTAGAAGGAGTACAACAAATAACTACAAAAAGAAGATTATATTTATATAAAAGCTTTTCTTTGTATTTGACAATAGAAAAGCTTAAAACCCCAACAATGGAAACACACAGTGAGTTAATCCGGAATTATGAGAGAAAATTACAATCACAAAGAGAGAGACGGGGACAAATGAATGTAAGAAACAAGACACAGGCGCTGTATGCTAGATGTAATAAAAAAAAGAATGACATAATAGTGTGAAAATACCCCCCAAAACTGGAAAGATTTCAAAGGAAAAGGGCATAGGGGGTGATAGAGCAAAGAGAGAGACATAATGAATAAAAGGCTTTGGTTTTTCTGTGAGAAATCGTTGCATAAAACACCAAAAGGTTAAGCAGCATGTGTGGAAATGGTAACTGTGTTACATAAGCTGCTCGCTTATGTAGCTTATGTTAGCAATCTAAGTCATGCATCCTGACAGTCTTCACTTATATTAGAGGGACGGTTACAAGTGCACCAACTTCGTTAAGGTTAAGGTAAACTTTGGGACACCTTTGCCATCAAAGGGAAACACTGAAATATGTCAAAAAGCAGGACAAACCAACTAGCTAGCTACCAATCTAACATTAGCTCGCTATGTAGTTTGTTACAGAGACATCAGAATACTACTAGCAATTTTTTGTTGTGGTTATTAAGAAAAGCACCATAATATATTGAAATAATGTTGGTCTAATATAAGATGATGGTTATCGTAATTTTTTGATCTTTATTGTCAAAGGAAATACATTCGTGGGTTGCCTGTGCTGCCATCTTGCCACTGATTTCGCTCTCTCCTCGGTTGAGAGTGTGCCTCTGAAAAGTTTTACACTTAGCCATACTTCTCTATCCAAATAAGAACTGGGACACCCTATCTCTAGCCATGAATGCACAAAACAAATGGGTAAGTGTTAAGTATTACAAGCAATGGGTGTAGCCTACTGGGATTGGGCCAAATTGCTAAACTGACAAAAACCTGGTGGTCTTATTGTGTTCAAACGCATGAGGACTGCACAAACAATCCAACTGGATATGATGGTGATTTAAGCTCTCCATTTTACGTTCTGACACTGAGGTGCTCATTACACCCAATCATATCCTCTCTTCAGTCAAAATGCCTCGACAATTTCTCTCCACATCTTTACCTTCAAAGCTCTTCTCCCTCACAGATCTGATTAATTCCAGCCTCTACCGAGTCCTTTTATTAGATTAAAAATGAGATTCATGCCGTCCCTCTTTGACTCCCACCAGGCCCTCGGGTGTGTTCAGCTGGCTTCAGTTAGCCAGGAGAAAATGAAAAATCCATCTGACGTTTGCCAATTCAAAGGATGTGATCTAACTGTCCCTCGTGGTGAGATCTGATGTAGAGGCACGATTGTGATAACATCCCCACTCTGAGGTCTACCCCCTGACCCACAGTATCTCACCAAGGTTAAAAATAAACATGTTGAACACCTCAAACATCTTTGAGATATCACTGCAGTTCATCTGGGTTTATTTACATGATCCTGACCCAAGAAAAGCTCTTAACTTAAAAGAAAACTTGACCAAACAGCTCGTGGCAAAAAGGCGCTGAGCAGAAACAGCTTCCTACATAATATTTTAACCTCAGGAAAATACAAAGCAAAGATATACCACATGAGAAAAGTAGTCTCTGTATATCAGTTTCATTTTGCCTCGGAGACATAGATTCTTTTATCTCTGGAGTACAAGTGTTGAGTGTTGAGAACAATTTCTCAATTGGAACCAGTTCCACGTTTATAAGAATGAGTACAGAAAAGGCCCCAAAAGGAAGCATGCATTTAATATTGATAGGGGCTCTATAGAGGTGGCAGGAGCTAAGAATGACGTGTGGGACGAGATGTCGACAAATAAAACCAGATCACATCAAGAAAATTAATTAATGCAAAAAGGAAGTCATTAAATGAATAGTAAACAAAACAGTTCCAGTGGAAGTTAAATCTCGGCAAGAGTTTTTGTAAGGACTGAAAAAATGACCCTGATGATGTCAGACTGGTAGGGACGGTCTAATGAACAGCAACCCAGTCACCAGAATAAATGCTAGCATTGTGCATTCCAACAAACTAGATATGTTACATTTCTTTGTTAGCTGGTGGATACAGTGAAACTTTATGTTTCTTTATGTATCTGCTATACTGTTGCTAACATGTCATGAGATTTACACACAAAAACATCTTTTTTTATGGATTTTTATGACTGAGCAGTCAACAGACAATTTTTGTTGCATTTATAGCAGTAGTTCAGTGAAAAAGCATTCACATTTCCTCTGCTCCTGAAAGCGGCGGTCCTCACTATTGACTTTATGCCTCTGTGCTGTAGTCATGTCTGCCACCTAGCAGAAAATATCTGCCGTTAGGTAACCATTCGCTTTGCTTGTTTTCAGTTTATTTAGGACAACACATCACTTTTGCTTTTAACCAATATTGTGTGAGGGGCCACATATAATATACTTTAAAGGTCAAGCCCAGGGCCATCTAAAATTGGTTTGAGGTCCACATTTGGCCCCCTGGCCGTACTTTGGAAATGCCTGCAAAATAGGAATCGTAGGATCCAGTGTTTTGGTACTTACTACTACTAACAAGATCCTTTCATGTCTTCCTCTTGTAATGCTAATGCTAAATTTTAAGCTTTCATATTGTTTCTTGTCATAAATTAGCAGCTACAATAACCTCTGACTTCACTCTTCTCTCATGAGGAAGCCACAATGGGAAACACTAGTTTGCACATTTGTTAACATCTATGACTAATTAAATATTATACAGTGTATTTGCTTGAATTTTTGTGCCTATATTTCTGCACTTTTCCCGCTCCTTAGAGCATAGATAAATTTAATGTGTTCCACACCTTACAAAGAAAACATTAGCAGAATCAGAAGTGGTTATTTTTAACATGCTGCATATTGTGTTGCATGTAAAAGAGAGGAAACCACTGCACAGTAGTGGTCTTTTACACCCCACCTGTTGTTTGTTACTGAATAAGAACAATTTGGGCAACAGTCTTGCATTCTCACGTAATAAAAAAAAAGTCAAACTCTTACAGCAACAATCTCAATAAAACACACAACGTAAACATTTACAAACTAAAAGACACACATATACATACAAATATGACCACGTTGAAAGAGAAGCATAAGCACTCTCACACACATACTCACACAATTACATTACGACACAGAGACACCCATACAATTCATTAAAACACACACATACTTGCACCATCCAAATCCAACTACCAGTTTTCCAGCACATTAAACCTTCATTTCAGCCACATTTAGCCTGAGAGCTGTGGAGTTTTATAGCACGCTGGACAGGCTCCCTGGTGAGAGTAACAGGCTCTTCAGGGAAACACACACACACACACACACACACACACACACACACACACACACACACACACACACACACACAAACACTTGTACACATTTACAGACCTCAAGACTCATTTTTCCCATTAGGCCCTTTACATAAATGTGCAGACATTTACTTCAAATTAGAGCCTGCGTCAGCCCGGGGCTAATGTGTACACACAGTAATGGGGATAATAAAGGTCAAAGGGCGGGAGTGAGGGTTGTGGAGGGAGTGTGTGAGACTGTGTGTGGGTGACAGAGATGTGCGGAGGAGAATGTGAGGATGAAGAACAGCAAGAAAGGATGAGGGGAAAAGAGAGAGAGTGAGGCAAAGTATAACAGTCGTGTCTGTGTCTGTGTGTGTGTGTGTGTGTGTGTGTGTGTGCGCGCGCGCACGCGTATCCTTAAGTAAGACTCATGGGAGAAGGCAGTGAGACAAGCTCTGTGTTTGACAGTTGCACACAGGAAGTTTTATACAGTATAGACATGTGCGCATAAAACACTCTGCTCTTCCCTCATTAAGGCTCAGTTCAGCCAGAACAGCTGAGTCAGCAAACCCCCTTCCCTCCTTCTGGCCTGCTCCCTGAGGACACCACAGAAGAAGAACCCCATGTGATTTTACAGCCCATGTGGTTCTTATTACGTGGTAATCAGTTCAGCTGCAGAGTGCGCTGTAAATTTGGTAAAGCCTCAAACTCTTTAGCTGATCTGATATCATTAAAAGGTAGAAACAAGCAGTGATAATCATCTATGTCATAATTACAGCAGTATGCAGTTTGGCATATGTTTTTGTGAAATTCTACATTCCAATAGACTTTTTAAGATGCACAAATTTCAGAAGTAATGCAATTTTGGGCAAGATCTTAATAGCATTTCTACATTTCCATACATTTTTTTCTCCTCAGAATGTCAAAGAGTTATAATTATCAGAATATTGTGTTTCTACAACACTGCCTCACATTCTTTAGCTTTAGAAATATCATGCTGTTATGCCACCTCGCCATTCAGTATAAAAGGCATGATCGTGGAATGGGAGGACGGATCTTGCCTTCAAGCCATCAACAGAGGTAGAAACAGCGCAGAAAAGAGGTATAGGTAAAAGGAACAGCCCGCAAAACGGGATCACGAGTATGTTGACGGAGTCGCTTTGACTAACTCGAAGAATAAAAGTGCCCGCTAAATGTGTAAACAATCAGGTCTGGGAGCTCCTTACCCTCCAAGCAGAAAACAATATCAGGTGCTGTATATATAACATATATGTATGTTATACCATTGTTATTGTTTAGAAAGACCTGTCCAAGCATATGTTATGTATCATACTAGAGACTGACGCTGTTTTGTTAAATATCACGTCAGTCTCACTTTTGTTTCCACAGTGCCAACATGCTATCTAAACAATGGAGTGGCATGATGTCACTGTTGTTTGATGTTGTGTAAAAATGCAAAGGCGATGCAAAGGCGGGACTTCATAGCAGGCCTATAGCTCAGTCTCTGTGTAGAAAGGGCTTTTGACAACTAGAAAAGGCTAGTTTTCCAACAGGACTCCCAAAAATTCCATATTATCTAATTATTTAAAGCCAAAAGCAGTGGATAAAATCATTTGCATTCCACTGTTTTCTATACAAATTATGTGGGTATGATCATTTGCTTACAATAGTGATTACACAGTATATCCATATGCAGATGAGCACACTTCATGCAAGATTTTTTTTTTTTTTTTAAATAAAAAAAAGAATGCTTGTTAAGACAAAAAAACGTGAATGGCAAGCAAACAAACTGGTTTTCACCTGAAGTGAGTTTTTCCTTCATTGACTACACATCAATGTAAGTGAATTTGCCTGAGTGTAAACATCAGAGGACACAGCTGGGACTGACAGAGGCTCCCTAAGGACTTCATGCTGGTTCTGTTGGATGTCTTGTTGAGTGAATTGTTGTCTGTGTGTGCTATGATACAGCCCCAAGTCAGAGCTAATTGCTGAGGTTTGTTGACAAGCACGGCCCTGACCCTGCCATGGGAGACCTGCTGCCACCCATCATCACTCTCTCTCACACACACACACACACACACACACACACACACACACACACACACACACACACACACACGCTCAAAAAAAGAGGACATCCAATCATCAGGGTTGGTCTTCCCTGAGGAAAACAGAGGATGTGCACAGCAAGATATGGGTGCTGATTGGCCTGTGCCAAGAAAAGCTGGAAGGTTACACAACTTAAAATGAACACAAACTTCTTCTTTGACATAAATCATAACCTTTTACACTTCAGTTATGGCTGAAACAATAATTTTCCAAGCTATTTGTTTAGAAATTACTTATTGGAACATCAAACAAAATATTTTGATCACAAGTGAAGCTGTCCACATTTTATGCCTTGTGACCAACAATTCAGAAACCCCAGATGTGAACTAAAATTACTTGCAGTTGTGTGGCACTGTGAACCAGTCAAGTTGCATGTACAATTTACATCCATGCCAACGAAAACATGGATGCATTACACACATCTTACAGATCTCTACAATCAGCACAGTTTCAAGGTGGACATCAACATTAACGTCACAAATTCAGTATCGGACCAAATGTCTCCCTTGCTGTTCCTGAGCTATGACGCAATGGCCAAAGTGATTTTGCATAATATTATGATGTCATAATAATGTTGAACATTGAGATTTTGTCATGATTAGCATATGAATTATTAAGTTAAGGCTAAAGCATGTTTTGTGAGGTCCCAATGGCCTTGACCTTTGATGTATGACCACTCAAATCTAATCAGTTCATTCTAGAGTCCAAGTGGTTGCTTGTGCCAAATTTGAGAAAATTTCCTTTAAGTGTTCTTGAGGTATCATGTCGATGAGAATAGAATGGAAGTGAGGTCACAGTGACCTTGACCTTTGATCTTCATCCACTAAATTCAAAAAAATTTCATTACCGAGTCCAAATGGCCGTTTGTGCCAAATTTGAGATGACTCCCTCAAAGCCTTCTTGCAGATATTGTGCTCACGAGAATGAGACAAATGCAAGGTCACAGTGCCCTTGACCTTTGACCACCAGAAATATAATCTGTTCATCACTGAGTCCAGTGGATATTTGTGCCAAATTCGAAGAAATTCCCTCAAGATGTTTGTAGGATATCATGTCATGAGAATGAGACGAATGCAAGGTCACGCCTACCAGAATTAAATCTTTGAATTTGTTAAGCTGTGAGAGACAAATGCAAGTCATTTTTGCTTAAAATTGTGACTGACTTTTAAAATAAGTTATTTCAACTCATCAGAAAATTGATTATTTTCCCTAATTGCTTCATGATCTACTTTAGTGCACTAAACTAAAGCCCTCTAACACTCTAAGCCTGATAACCAAGCTTGATATGGAAGCAGGCAGCTTTGTGTTCATGTGTGTGCAAAACCCACTTTTTATCAACTTTTGTTTTCTATCTTGCACACACACACATACACTATCCCAAGCCAGAAAAAAGTAACAATAATTGAAAAGTAAATTATAATGGAAAGTGTGAGTCAGTCCACTTTTCAGCAGTCACTTGCAGCTCATAAATCATCATCATAACTCTGGCTAGAACAATACACTGGCAGCCGGGCCAGAGAGAGGGAACCGAAGGTCTCTCAAAAGGGAATTAATCCTTACGGGTGTGTGTTGGGGGGGTTGAATTTAGCAAGACACAGTCGCTGCTTGCACCACATCAGTGATCGCCCAGTCTTATTTCATCAGAAATCCCCGAGCTTATGCAGTGCGGCCGTCCAAAAATTACAGTTGCCTTGGTTCTGGCTACCAACTCCACAGCATAAATCTTTCCAAGCTGCTACATCCATCTATCGACCGCTTGATTTATCCCCTCGTCACATAGAATAACGACAAGTCATTACAATTTCACACAGAATTATATAACATCAATAGACCACATTTTCCCTTGTGTCAAGCTCCACATTGTGTAGTGTTTGTATTCTTTCATATGATTTATTGAATCTAAACCCTATTATCAATAAAAGAGAGAGAGAGAGAGAGAGCCAGACTGATTACTTGAACAGGAGGGGAAATTTGTTCATCATACAAAGTGGAAATGACAAGGTAAGTGGAACTGGAGCTACAAAAGGTACCAAATAATAGAACCTGCCTCACATGAGTTACACTTGAATCGTGAAGTTCATTTACAATTTTAGATAATAGAAAGTATGGATGCAACTAATTATTATTTTTTATTGTCAGTTAATCTGCCAATAATCTTCTCAATTAATCATTTGGGATGTAAAACACAAAAAATATTTTTAAAAAAGCTCACACATTATTAAAGCTGATTCAGCTTGTCGTTTGTCTTGGCAAAACAAAACTCCAAAACCTAAAAATATTGAATTTAATATCATGTTACATGAATGTTATGGAAGATATAAAATATTCAAGTTGATTTCAAGTGAAAAGAGCCAAAACTTGGTCTCCATGTTTAAACAGTGTTAATGCAATGTGAAATAGAGCACCACAACTATAACTGAGAAAATTAAATTAAAGAGGACCTAGCATGCTAGGTCATCTTTAATTTAATTTTTAATTTAATTTTTAATTCTAACCTAGGTTAGGTTTCTTCTAGATATGTTTACATGCTTAACTGGTCAAAAACACACTTTATTTTCCTCAAACTGTCTGCGCTGGAACTCCTGTATTCACCTTAACCCTCAGTTTTAGTGAGTGACTCCTAAAACCCCATCCTGTAAAAGCTCAGTCTGCTCTGATTGGCCAGTGTTCACAGAGAATGACTGTAATAGAATATCGCTGTTCTTTCTATGAGAAAGATAATCAATAAAAGCTTCTAAACACAATCAGACATGTTCCTCAGGAAAGTTAACCTAAATATGGGACAAGGGTGCAGCATCGGCGACCTGTGTCCCTGAAATTATCAAGTAGCTACATGTAGCAATGTAGGCTATAACGTAAACCCTCGCATTAGCATGCTTAGAGCAGATGACATTTAAGGAAATCAGGTAAGTCTTTTTGTAGCCACAGTAAAAACATTGGAAACAGAGTATTTAAAATGGTCTGAAGCCTGAGGTTGTTTTTGAAAATGGAAAAGCTTTATAGGTACGCTTTAATATAGATAATCACAATAGCTGCAGATTAGTTTCATTTCTGTTTTTTACTTGAAGGCTGTCGGACATTTAGTGCTGTATTGATCCGATACACTGGATTGGTTACTTGGGATCATCCTATAGTTCAGGTACTGGATTCAGAAAATAGAAGAGAAAAATTTGGGATGAGTGAGTTTAGCATTAAGCAGGGATCAATTTTAACTGATTGACCTTGATGGACCTATTTTACTGGACTTAGAGTAGGACTAAGATGTTACGATCATTTTATTCATCGTCCGGAACTGCCTTTTCCTGGCTCCCGTTAGAGGCGTTTTCCTTGTCTTGCCAGAGAGTCTGGTCTGGATTAAAAGCTGTTGGGCTGTACAAATAAAATTTGCTTGACATGACTGAAGTTTAAGATTGAGCTGCCAACAATAACTATTACTTTTTCTTTATTTAGCCAATTTTATATGCTATAGGTAGACAACTTCAGATAATGGCTCTTTTAACACTGTTGTTGTATCATGTACCTCCAAGCACCCTTCTTAAAGCAACAACAAAAGGTAAAAGCTTCTTGGAGACACTTTGCAAACAAGGGTGATCCTGATTCTGGAAACCCATATCCTCCAGACCTGGCATCGACTAAACCAGGTCCGTGCCAGGGAATGAGAAGACAAAAAAGCAAAGCTGTCAGCAAAAGGAGGGAGGAAACCACTTCACTTTCGCCTACACAGCTGTGTAATCCAAAACATGTTGTCCCAGCTCTCCTCTTGGGTCAAAAAACTGCAGCCTAGAACATTTTCCTCAGTTACGTGCTTCGGGAAGTGTGAAGAAAGTGCGAGGTTGCAGCAGGCCTCTACCCAAAAGCGACAGCCATCAAAACCTTCAGAATCACTCCGCCGCAGCCAAAAACCACAGAGTGCAGACAGGCAGTGACCAATGTTACCCTCGGGTCAGAATACCACAATGTTTATGTGAAGAGATCAGTTTCAAAATGAGATGTCTAGCATAAGAGGAAAAAACTAGACCCACCAAATAAGTCATCATTTTTAAAGAATGGCTGGTAACTTTAAACGTTAGATGACAACATGATAATACTTTTGCAGACAAGATTTCCGAAATAGTATGGCTTGAAAGATGGACTTCAGGTCATGTTGATTTCTAATGTGAAAATGGAAAAACTATTTGAAAAGTTACCCAAAGTCTTTCATGACATTTATTTCTCTGGTTTTCGGGAAATCTCCTTGAGATTTGCACCTCGAGTTGGGACTTTGGAAAAATGTGACTCTTGACGGGTTCATTAGGTAAAGAAGGAAATTGGCTGTCTATAAAGTCTTTCTCTTGAAAGTCAAAAAAGAAGGTTGGGAGTTTGAGAGCTTTGTCGAGCGTTTATAGTTACATGGTTCCCGCTTCACGAGTAACAAATACGTGAGGGCGGCCAAAGCTATTCATCAAAGCCACAGAGGGAGGGGAGAGGTGTTTTCTCCTCTTTCATAGGTCCAGTTTGATTTGTTACCTGAGAGGTTACACGAAAGTTTCCGTCATAATTTCTCCACAAATAGCAGTTGTTGGACGTCTGAACAGGCAAGGTTGTATAACAATACACTGGGAAAAACTAACAGTGACTCAATGTCACCTACTTTTTCAGCAAGTCATTTTAATTGATATAGTTTATTTATATAATAATTAGAGATGAATTTATGGTGAGGACAGGTTGACATTATGACGTCTCTCAGATTTCCACACGTACACAGTACAGTGTCCTTTAAACACAGAGACAGGCACAGTGGCTTGAAATAAAGGCAGCCTCTGGTTCAAATCAAAAAGGTGTGTTCGCTTGAAAAATAAGACATTAACTTTCAAGGGAGACAAGTAAAGAGACTACTTCACACAGCAAATGCCAGATATGTAATGAGAAAATTCACTTTTTATGGATCTGGGGCCGCATGTTTTGTACTTTTGTTTCAATAATTTGGGGAAGACCTTTCCCTGTATTAACCAATGCCAGGGTTTCCTGAGTAAAGAATTACAAGGTACCCCCCTTTATTAAATTTCATTCCACCTCCAGCTTTCAACAAAATACTTTTCCAACAAACGCTGCACCTGGTGAATTTGTGTCAATTGTAACTATAATTGCAGCATTATACCGATGTAGAGGCACTGTACACAGCATCCTCACAAAACAGCTTGCATGATATCCTATGAAGTAGCATCCCATGATTGACTCTAGGTCCTTAACTAAACATTACGGAGGTTTGGTTTATGAAAAGAAACATGGTTGGGCATTTTTAAGAAACATAGCGGGGTGTACCTTAAAATAACTCAAGGTCCACACAGTTCTGAACACCCGTCTCCTGGAGAATGTCCAGGGGGGAAAGTCTGTGGTTGTGTGGCCTCTCAACCACCCAAATCTGCCGCGTAACAGGACCACTCGGGACCGCTTCATTGTTTACTCCCGCCAGCGCATTGATCAGGTGATTGCAACCTTCTAAAATACGTGGAATATGTTTATTTTGGGTACATTACTATTCGTATGAAAATGTACAAACAATTTTTGAGACAGGCCTGCACTGTATCATGATCTGCACTGTGCGCCGAGAACAGCACTACCAAAACTGCCAGAGAACTAAAAAAAGAGTCTGTTTTTGTCTGGACTGCAGCAAAGCGGGTACCAGCCCTATCAACGTAAAAGAAAGCAGATGAGGTCATTATTAGTCTCCTTTTCCTGACCTTCCATCATTTTATCATAGTTTCAGATCGTCAAGCTGGAGCTTACACATGCCACTGCAAATGGCATTCATAAATGCAACAGCATTTATACAAACACTGTTGCAAACAAGCAGTCTGCATTTGTGAACTAAGCTCCATGCTGTTCTGAAAAGTAAGAAAAATATTCACCTTGAGCAACCTCCCTCTAAAAGAGATAGCCTACTACAAAAATACTCATCAACCTCACTCTTAGTGTAGTGTCCCCAAAATCACATCAATGGTCCCCTTTTGGTTATACTACAATACTTGATTTGGAAAAAAAAGTGCTTTTACCTATTGAAAGGTGTATCTTTTATTTGAGCCAGGGAAAACCCTGAATGCCCCAATGCACAAAGCCAGCTCCATAAGGAGATTGTGTTCCCACTTTGGTGTGGAAGAACTTGAATTGCCTATAGAGAGTCCTGACCTCCAACACGTCTGGGATGAACTAGAATGTGGACTTCTACGATATTCACGTGGAATAATTGCAGGAAGAATGTCTGTGAGCTACATTAGTGCTGCTCCTACAAGTCATTTCTATACAGTGTGATAAATTGTAATGGAATCACAACCAACATCCAAGTCAACTTTTCCTCCAAAGCTTCACTCCACATCTATCACACGAGCTCGCACATGTACAGCAGGCTTATCCCATCCCGTTTCTACAGTCAGAAACAGTCAGTGCAGAGTGTGCAGTGAGTTCTTGCTATAGTACTCTGAAGTTATTTTGTCACTTTGTTCCCTCGCAGTCACCACATATCACTCTAATCCACTCACACTCATATCTGCAAGTTTCAGAAAGACTTGTTTAAGACTTCTTGGACATGTTAATGTTTCTGAAAATTTCATTTAAGACCAATTTGAGAACCAAATGAAGAAACAGAGCTCTGAAAAGCAGATAATTTTGCGGTGTCAAAAATAAGACATCAGGATGTGAAAAACTAGGCAACTTTTATTTGCATTTATTTAACATAAACATCAAACTTTTTCTATGTGATATGTGTATTATTTTGAACTTTATTTTATAGTAAACCAAGCGTGTGGGTCTGTTAGCACAATTCACTGCATTTATCTTGTTTACCAACTTTTAATGCCACAAAAAAATTAAATAAAATAAATAAAATAAAATATTATTGTTTTAACCAGTGTCCAGTATTAAAGAGGTCTGCATAAAATAGAGGAAAGTTCAAGATGCCAGATTGTTCAAAACTTTCTCAGAATTTTAAATTGGATTTGACTCATTTCTGTGATCAAACAGCTATTTTGCAAAACTATTCCAAGAGTCTCTATGGAAAAGTGTTCATCCGAGCAGCAGAAGCCGAAGGGACGGCGGTTTGGACGTGTGACAGATGTGGCTAAGATTAGCTGAGGCTGGTAGACGAGCAGCGCAACCCCAAACTCCCACAGAGACCGTTACAGAGTGAGCAAAGGCAGAACAAACAGTGACCTTGGCCTCACTGAGTTTAGACAAAGACACACAATCACAGATGAAGAAGAAGGAGACGTATCAAATAAAGGAGAAGGAGACATGACATTGCCCAGGTGTGTGCTCACCTTCCCACACACACACACACTATGAAACATCCAGACACTCAACCTTCCACTGCTAAAGCTCCTCCTTACTCGCTTATTCACTCAGTTTGTTCCTCAAAACACAAACTGACACAAAACACACAACAATTATGTTGAGGCAAACACAGATTTAGGATTACATTGTAATCGAGCTGAGGACAATCCAGAATGGCATGGAGCAATTGCGCTCGACATATTGACCCGTGATCCATTTCACTTTAATCCAGACGATAGAAAACATGTGGGGGAAAGCACCAGGCCTTCTGAGCCGAGGCCAAACTGACAAACTGAGAACGGCAATCAGACAGAGCGGGGGAGTGAGGGGGTATGGGAGTAAAGCACTGAAGGTGATTCATTCTCCAAAATGAAAAGAGTGCTGAGTTGTGACTCTTATTCCCTGAAAGATGTTGCTCTTGTTACACCGCTTTCTGCTGAACTTTTAGCGGTGGAGCTCTGCTGAACTTTGGCTCCACGCCTGAGACAAACAGATTACAGCCACGCTAGGAAGTTAGAAAGAAATAACTAACCTGACACAAAGAAGTACTTTATTCATGCATATCTTCTTTCTTTCTTTCTTTCTCCTATTGCTTTTTGTTTTTTACTTTCAATTGTGTATATTTAGCAGAATTCATATTTGATATTTTCCATTTTAGGTTTGATGCTGCTGCTGCTGCTGCTGCTGCTGCTGCTGCTGCTGCTGCTGCTGCTATGGGCTCTGATGATAGGCTGGAAGAACAAAAAGCTAGCTTGTAGCTGCATACCGTAGAATAAGAGAATGAAATTTAATCAAAATACCAAAAGATTTCTACATCTTTGGACAAGCAACCAATCATCTGAAGTTTGTTGGAAATGTTATCCTCAGCCTAGTCTTCTTCCGTTTGTCCACATTGGCCCAGGCACACAAAAAAAAGGCATACGAAAACAAGTGGCAACAAATGCCCCCTGCTGTCATCTCGCGCTGTCATCTCACGTCGCCTGTATCTCGACCAGAAAGTTGCATTGCATTGAAATGTGTGTGTGTGCCATTTGGTGGCTATTACTTCTTTCACTATGCAAATTTACAAATCCTAGCAAAGCTAAAGAATACGGTCTGTTATTTCTAAATGGCTAACGGCTGCTATCAATAACAGACTGTTTGTATCGACACAATTCTGATCACTGACACTTGGTGGAAGCAATAAAATCAGTTTTACATAGAAATATATCCTTTTAAAATATATTTTTTGTCAAATTGTTAATTTCTTTCATAGGTAGCAGTGTAGTAAACATAAAAATGTACAGCGAATGATTCATTATTACTAAATAAACCTCCTCAAGCAACATGATTCAAGTCCTGCATCATCCTGTCTGGATTTATTTTGCAATAATGTCTCCTCGCTGTACAGTTATCGCTTACATAAAAGCAATTACAGATTTCTTTAGTTATTCGTACTGAGGTTTTTGTTTCAGGCTGAGGTTGAAATTAAACCTGTTTTTTTCCACTTTTCTGTTTTCGCATCACCCTTCAATGTCAAATTTGAAAAGCCTCATTCTCAAGTTAGCCCCATCTGCTCGTTTACTTTGCTACGACAGCTAAACTGACGATTCCGGATATTGGAGCTTTAAAAAAAAAACACAGTTGAAGAGTGCTGACAGTCTTTCAGCACAGTGAAAAGTGTGTTTAATTCAAGCTGCTGAAAGCTGATAGATGTGGGTACAGCTCGGAAAAGACTGTGCAACAAATCCACTGGAGAGCCACACACACAAACACACACTGAGAGAAACTATTTCCTATTGCCAAACACCTGATATTGCACTGTGAACCCATTTCTGAAACTTCTGTAAGAGGAGATTGTCCTCTGGCTTGATAGGTAGAGCTAGGTACTACAACTGCCATGGGTACAGGTTCATTTCCCGCTGAGGGTGCCAACAGTGAAAATAAATGCACTCAAGTTACTGTGGGTATTTTGAACAAATCACATCCACCCAATCAGCCTCAATCAAACTCAAAGACAAATAATTTCTCAGAAACTTTTTGACAGACCCAATGCTGTTCATTGGTCCAAAAATTCCTGGTATCTGTTATCTGTGTTATTATTAAAGTATCTACCTCTTAGCTACATTTGAATGCTAAATGTAATGAACTTGTATTTTAAAAGAAGCTTTCTATCACTTTCACAGACACAAACTTCTTCTGAAACTATTTTGTTATTCTAATTTATGAAATTTGTTCTTTACAAATGTATGTATAAGATGCCCAATATAAAAGACACACAGTATACAACTATTTTATCCCAGCTGGTCCAATTTACGTCCTAAAACTGTGCAAACACAACAACTACTGCTGTGCCATTAGTAAGGGTCACTTGAAGCAATAATCACCCCATAAGAGTTCTGCAGACTAGCTGATACACCATTTAGTATTTCTGCTTAAAGTAAAGCATTTGTGGCATTTCATGTGAGCATTGCATAGCAGAGTCATTAATTACACTTTTGTTCCTGTCTGTCATAGAAAAATCAATCTAATAAATGATACAAATGATATCAAAACTTGTTATAGCTACTTTAAAAAAAGGCCTACCTAAAAAATATAACATCATTCTGACTGAACGCTGTATTCTGAGTGTTTTAAAGTTGTATTTCAGGTTACTTGTGTAACAGCCACTAACAGCACTTTCTGACTCGTGGGGGATGGGAAATGTAGTGCCAAAGGAAACCGCTGTGTGACAGCGACGTAAAGCAATGAAAATACTCTTAGATTCATTCATACTGATTTTTTAGGTTGGCCTTGTTAAAAGTGGCTAAAATGATTTTTGATATCAGTCCCTCTGTGCACCCCCTGTCAACTGCAAACCAGGAGCACCCAGAATGCTAGTAAGTATATAATATATACTAATATATATAATAAGTATCTCATACAGCCCCACTCAAAAATCACAAACTCTGACTTTAAGTGCCAGTGGGTGACACTGATTGGCAGAGGTCAATAGGTGTTCAGCTCTTACCTTTGGAATAGTCTGTCAGCTACCTTTCTGCAAACTGGCCTAATAATAAACCAGTCTTTCTGACAGAAAAGGTGCTTGCATTGATCATCACTCCTACTATATAAGACATTGAGATAAGGTTAAAAAACAAAACAAAACAATACAAGGGAGTATTCCCATGAATGGTGTAGGTGAGAGGGGTGGGGGTGAGGGGTGGTTAGCTAACACCACTAATGAGCACCATACATCACATGCTATCAGGGCTAATCACACTGAGGGCTATATTTAGCTGTTTAGCTTCAATTACCTGTTTTCCATGGGACTAATCAACACTTAGCAGGCGACACTGCCGCTGTAAATGTGACTGTGTGTGTGTGTGTGTGTGTGTGTGTGTGTGTGTGTTTGCACGTGTGCCTGCATGTGCGTGTGTGTATGTCACGGATGTTGTTACAGGATGCAAGTTGTTACGTGTGCACATATATGTTTAATTAAGTAGGACAACCTGTGTATGAACGCGAGGGCTTAATAGCTTTTTGAAAAGAAAAAAAAAAAAACTGGAGCTCTTGCCCAAAACATATGATAAGGTGAGATAAGTTGGCTTAGTTTAAAATTAGTGAGCTGGGCTTAAAAAAAATGAATAAAGAAATAAAAAAACAACAATCACTCGCACAAAACAAAATAGCTGTTGGGGATTTTCTATGCCTATGTTGTGAAAGTGATAGACTTCACTCTGCCGGTACTTAAAACGCCTTTGTTTAAGTTATATAGTTAAAATTATGTATAAAACACAAAATTTTAAAATTAGGAACAAATAAGCTCTTTAATTAGGAGCAAATTAACATTTTGTTTTATAGTATGGGCTCAATGCTAGATTGGATCAGGGATAATATATTACATTCAGCAGTAGGGCTGAGTTATGTAGCTTTAAATAATATTTATTATTATTAATATTTTTTTAAATTGATACTTTTAAATGTGAGGATTCAACTTCACGCTCGCCTTTAAAAGTGAGGATTCATTAATCGTGAGCTGGAAACAAACTAACAGCTCTGCATTTTATATATTACAAAGATTTGAGAGGCACTGGTGCTTCATGGTCACAAAATATGACTAAAAAGTTACGATCGCACCTCTGTGGATACTCCTGCTCATGCTATTGATAAACTCAATGAATCAGACTGTTAACATAACATAACACATAATGATTTATTCACTTTAGGCTGGAAACAGCTCTCCTGTTCATAAATTAATAGTATTGACAAGTCCCAGTGTGTGTGTGTGTGTGTGTGTGTGTGTGTGAGTGTGTGTGTGTGTGTGTGTGTGTGTGTGTGTGTGTGTGTGTATGTGTGTTTGTGTGTGTGTGTGTGTGTGTGTGTGTGTTAGAGAGAAAGCAAATGAAGCAAGTCAATAACAACTCAATAATATATACTTGATGTTCGGGATATAGTGATTTTAAAAAGCCCAAGGGGAAAAAACTTCGGAACATTAAGTATATTTGATACATAACCTAGCCCTATGCAGCATGGTTTATTTTTATTTTCCCTGCTTTCGTAAAACCCTACCAGACACGACTGTATCTCAAACAATATCTAGAAACAATATATGGAGTAATCCTTTTCCCTTCTAGCTGCAAAGTAATTATTTCAGCCCTTCCAACACAAATGTTTCATTTTAGTTTGAGTTAAATTAGTCCAAAATTAAATTCCAAGCTTTAAAAGACTTTTTTTTTTTGGCTTTCGGAAATCAGCCTGAGCAACAACACTAATTCCTTATTATGTAACTTTAATTCTTAAAGCCATCATTTCCTCACTATCAATCTCACAAATCATCCACAACCCCACAACAGAGCACAAGCTGTGCGAACGTTAACCGAACGTGCTACTACATAACACCATATCCTCGACATGAACCTGCATTGTGCTGTAATGTAGGCCACTGGTCTTGTTTTTCTGCCGTGTCTGTTTCAGGACAACAAACAAGTTATTCATCTAACCTCCATGACACGACACAGGAAACAGACAGCACATTTAATGGATGTATGACTGTGCTAAAATGAGCTTGAAATGTCAACTGGGGGGCAGTGAAAGGGTGGGAGGAGAGAGAAAAGGAGGAGAGTGAGGATGGAGAGAGGTGAGAGGGATAGGAAAGAAGGAAGAAAAAGGGATAAATAAAGACAGAAGAGGCCAGAGAGAGAAGAAAGGACAGGAAAGAAGACGATGGGGTTAGCCAGGAAAGTGGGTGAACGGAGGAAAGAGCCCAGACCAATCGTCCATGAGAAAGACCCAGTGGAGGGGAGCGGGCTCTCAGGAGCGAGCTGACAGTGCTTTAAACTGAGTTGTTTCTTCACAGAGCCTGGCCGAGAAGCTCAGAACACCCTGAACTGGACGGCTTCCCCTTCTCTTTGCCCGGAGTTAGTCTGTCACTCGTTTGGCCTGAACAAGTGGTGCTAGTCGAAAGGTTTACTTAGCGTGAGCTCAAATGTGTGTGTGTGCGTGTGTGTGTTGCAACACAGCTGGCACGGCTCAGGCTGGCTCAAGCATCGCCACAGTTTCTGTTGCACAATGAAGCAGCCATCAGTCCAGAGGAAACAACTCTTTTTTTAGCAATAAATCAGCTGAACTGAAGAGGTTGGGAAGTGACGGGGGAGAAAGAAAGGGGTGATGGGAGCTGGGGTGGGCAGGAAGGAGGTTGAAGTTTTGTGAGAGACAGACGGGAAGAGGCACCTGAGACTGAGTAAGATAGACAGATATTATACAGTACATAATGTTCCATCTGTATTTATCATTAGAGCTATTAAAAGGCCGGGTTCTACTCCAAAAAATGCAACAAGTCCATAATTCTTCCTTGACTTCTTGTAATTAAGTAGGAGTGTGTCCAAAAGTGGAATATGTTTCAGTATTCCACTGGGCAATTTTCAATTCCCGTTATGCCAATGAATTTTCAAATCTTTGCCATATCTTTTCCATCATATTTTACCCCATTCCCATGACTTTATTTAAGGAGTTTAAAATAGGCATGCCTACAGAGAGATCATAAGCTGCAATAATAAGGCTCTTACTCCAGTGTGTTTTGAACGAGAACCTCTTTTCCACCCAAACTAGCGTGCACCCTGTTTTTTTAAACATGAGTAAACCCACTTAAAATAGGCTATAGACTGCTTTCCCATTGCCAGTAGAGCAGAGCTGTCTACACAGCTCTGCAGTAGACCAGTACGTCTTTCTGTGCATTTTTTTTTGGTGTGTCACTTGAGAGACAGACCAGAAACAGGTAAGCAATAGACAGAAGCATGTATGGGGGTCTGTAAAAACTGTAAAAACTAACTTAATTTTGCATGTCTTTGTCATGACTCTGTAATGGCCAAATTTAGGGATCACTGTCAAAAAGGGTCCACAAAAAGTGTTTGTGTAAATCAAATATAGCCTATGTCAATAGATCAAATTTAGTCTTACTCAAATACTGATTTTGACGTTGACCTAAAATCCCATACCTGTTGGGCATTTTATTTTTAAAATTTTGAGATGAATACTATTATTGCTGTTGACACCAAAAACCAATTGATGTCTTTTATTTGTCACAACTTGGGCCAGACGTCATAGTCAGAACATCATCCGGACATTTGGCAGGTTTGCAGTGTGTTTGCTGGCACAGAGAGGATTGAACCTCAGTCCTCTGCTACTTAAAACCACATTAATCCTCCTGGGAGAATGTCCAGTATTATTATTAGAATCAATAATGGGGGATAATCTGGGAACCGACTCTAGTTCTTGAGCTGCACTTTGGTAAAATGGTATTGGAATAATTCTATCAACAGAATTTAGAAAGAAGGGGCTTTTTGCAATGAGACAACCAGCAAAACACAAACAGACTTGATTGTATTTTTGTATTGAGGCTGATGTGATGCTTAGATGTACCTCGCCTACTTTCTCTCAACCTTCTTCTATTCTTGCTACTTTACCCTAAACATGTTTTATCTCTGAAATATTTGTGAGTTAGTTGTACTAAGTTATATGGGTGATACAGTGATGAAGCCAAAATCCAAAGCCAACTTTGTAAATTGCCATTGAATGCTTTTCCACAGCCTTTAAGTACTATCGGGTGGATTTCTTTAAAACCACACCAGCATGATTGTTCCTCCGAAGACTTCATTAGAGAATATTTGCAGAACAACTATAATCACTGAGCTGTGCGGGCAGTACCCCACCATACATTAAGCCAATGTTTGTGTAAGAGCAGCCGCAGAGGGAACATAACCGCTAATACTAGCCCTGTTAGCGCCCTGCTCTGCCCTGTAAAATCTGCAGGACCACTTTGTGCAATGAAGGACTCTGGGATTCAAACTGCATGTCTGTGTCATTAGGGGGCATCTGTGAGTTTATGTGCGCATACGTCTGGCCGAGGATTTGAAACCTCGAGATGTGAGACTGACCCACATACGAAGCCGTTCTCCAGCCAGGCGGAGGTCTCATAAGCCTCGCTGTAATTGAGGGCCAAGGGAGCACCTCAGGAGTGACGGCCGCTTAATGAGAAATTATAGTTCTGCTGATGCTTTCAGAAAACCTGACTCCATTTGATAGTAATTACATCTCATATGGTTTCATTATGCCGACTCCTTATTTGGATTAGGCAATATTACGACTGAAATAGGAGAGGATAAACTCTGCCGGGATTAACACCAGTTTGAGACCCCCCACACACACTCCAACACACACACACACACACACACACACACACACACACACACACACACACACACACACACACAAACTGTGATAAATGTATGAGGTTTGGCTAGTGAGTCCAGCAAAAGCAGTCATACAAAGTTGTTAAGACTATGTTGCAAATTTGTCTGAATTATACTCAAATTCTTTATTGTCTTAATTAGCTTTGAGTGCTATTACAATGATACAGATGATTCAGTATGTGAAAGATCTTTCTGGTCAACAAGGGGCCAATCAAGTGTCTCCAGGGTGGCAATCACACTGGGCTGGTTTTAAGCAGAAAAGGACGAATTATTCTAATTGGTTCCAATGGGTTTGAAGGATTTTGTGTGCTTCTTATGCACCGTTCCTGTTTTCTCTACCCAGCAGTCTACAATTTTTTCTGAAATCAAAAAAAGAAAAAAACTCATAGGTACATGCTCTATGTCCCTGAAGCTTTTACTAAGATGTCTAAAATGAACAGTACAGGGACAAGTCTTACTGAATGAGTGTCTATGGTGGTGGGAGTTTAAGGCAAGTTTTAGATTTGTTTGTACAACTGTGTTTTCATGGTCATTCCTGAAGTATGTGTCTCATTTTCAGATGGGTACAGGGCATGGACCTGCTGATTACCTCTTAGATTAACCAGTATTAGTTGTTTATTATATGACACGTCAAAAACAGTGAAAAATATGCACCTTTCCAAAGCCCATGGTGACTTGTACATATATTGGTTTTGTTTAAAGTCCAAAATCAAGAGATGTTGGGTTTACAATAATATAAGACTGAAAAGGCAGCAAATCCTCTCATCTGAAAGGCTTGAACCATTGACTGTAAAATAACCGATGCAGAGCCACCATGACGTGACCCATTGATTTGTGGACTCTTGAGTCTGAGTTCGGCTTTTCTGACATCGCAATCTTGGATTTGGCCAAGACCATAATTTATGAGAGGGTGGAGACCTAACCTGTGTTACTGGGTTAGCACAGTACATTTAGTGCTCTGGTTGTGTACTGTAATAAGGATAATGCTGAGGCAGTTTTTGCTAGAGAAAAAAAACACAGGTTTAAACCCCTTAAAAAAAATGTACTTCCCAGAAAAAAAGATTATCTTACTCCTCAGAGGATCTTTTAGTACAGCCAAATGCTAAACAAGTCTGTTTTAGGCAACCATCACGTTACAGTTTCCTTTGATGGACTGAAAACACACTCAAATTATAACAGCTCACTATTCTCGATGAATCTGGAGTTACACCACCGTTAGCCTGTCAATGAGCAGCACCTATCTGTCATTTAAAGTGGCCACGCCCTTTACTATACATGACCTCAAGCCTTAATAATACATAAATGTTTATAACCCATTACCCATAACTCACAGTCACCAGGCAATTTAACATGGTGACTGACTTTCTCTTGACGCCAGCCTCAAGTGTCCATTTGAGGAACTGCAGTTTATGGCACTTCTGTGTCTGCTTCATTTTTCAGCCTTGGAGGTTGCCTCTTGAACCAGAGAATACTAAGCCATCTGTCATAATTTTGCTTGAAAAATGATTTAGATAAATTAAGTTAGCAGTCGTTGTCGATTTGATTAATCACCTGATTGCTTTAGCTCAATTTTTTCAATGATGAAAAGAAACAGCATTTAGCATCTTTGTCAGGTCATCATAATTCAAGCATCACATAACATAACAGCATCACATAACACTGATGTCTAATGTTGGTTCCTGTATTTAAAGATTTTAAGATCAATTTGAGAGTGAGATACCAGCCTTCAATCCTGCATTTGAACATTATTTTCTTCAAAAGTTCCATCACAATGATCCACATACACCTCTCCATTTCAACTACTCTCTCACTCTATATCATTTGGGAGTTGTTTCTGGTAAAATGCTCCCCCAACACTTTCTGTGCTGCTCTAGCTGGTTTTAAGACCACTGCTGATAATTGGCGACCTGAAGTTTGCATAGATAATAACCCAGGCTGCAGTGACTTCAGAGAGCGACTTTCTCATTACCACAGATATTGCACTTGCGATTAAAAGTGGTTCTGCTAAGTCAGAGGTAAGAGCCGGTGGATTTAAGATGCAGCGGTATTAGAGCTGCAAGTTTAGGCTTTAATCCAGGCCGAGGTGGAGCAGGCGTCGAGGTTTACCCTCTCTAAGTCTATCTCCAACAGCCACGCCATGCAAACACACACAGCTCTCAGTATTATGAGTTCTAACCTACATACACATCAACGCAGAAGTGAGCTCTTACCTTCAAAGTACCAAAACTTCTGTACACTCTCACACACACAAACACACACACACACCTTCCCAAACCTATCATCGAATCTCTTTCCCTTTCACCACCTCTGTCCCCGGGAGAGGAGCCCCGGCACTGAAATCTAATTAAAGGCTCCATAAGCAGAGCTCAAATGAAACTGTCACATCAAAGCCGCCACTGGGACAGAATGACACAAATCAATAAGACAGAGAGCTTCGGCAGATCCCCGTGCACCCAGGAGACTCCTGAGCCGACCTGGGCTGGGATTAGGCCAGTCAGACACCACTGGAGGTGGAAAGGCAGAGGAGTGTTGGCGGCTGTAGTCTGTGTTCGAGGGAGTGATGAAGTCTGATTGTCTATGTATCCATTTCTCTGTCTGCCAGCCAAAAAAATCTTGATGTAAATTTGTGTGTGAATTTGCTACCAGGAAGGAAAAACACAGTTTGGTTATGCTCAAATTGTATTATATTTTTGTCCCTGCAACACAGATGTGATGGTTTCTCAAGTAGTGTTTAAAAAGCACACATACATTTGACAACAATTAACATAAAGAAAGCAGGTGCACAAGACAAATCCATCATACTCCTGCATTTCGCCCAGAATCAGATTCAGTGTTATGCAAACTACATACATCTGTTTCTACAAAAAGGTGCCTGCCTGTCTCGCCTGTTTGTCTAATAAAGTAAACCTGAACTTGAAAAAGCCAACTAGATTGCAAGTCAAAACTTTATAGGTGCTTTCAGACAGTAAGTGGTTGCCACCACGGCTGCCTCTTGGCAAAATCAATGTTCTTTTCCGGCTACCTCCGATCTTACCAGTCTGTACACCACAGGCTGCTTCTATCCACCAAGAATAATCATATCATTTAGCTGAACTGGACAGGCTGCGTCTTCAAAAAAAGAAAATGGTTGAAAATTTGAGATGATTAATATCAAGTTTGCTGACTAGTATCCTAAATGTTCTTTATTGTCCTAGACCAGATAATCAGACTTACAAAGCCAATATTGCTGTGTTTCTGAAGGAATTAGAGACTAGTTCAGTTTTTTGATCGTGAGTATCTTTTGTATCATTCTGTGTCCCCTTTCTAAAATTCGGATGTTTTTGCAGGTTCCTAAACTCAGCGCCAATAGAACTCTTTACAAGTTCTTGTTTTTTCCTCAGCAGCAGTTTGTGGAGTTGGGGTGGATCATTTATCAGTCGATCCGATCAGACCCAGCGCAATCAGCGGTTTCATTTCATTGAGTCCAATGTTTTACTGCTCCATCTGTGCCCAGAGTACCCTCTGTGCTCTGTGATTGTGCTGCAATAAATAACCAGACAGTATGCAAAGTCCAAAAACACTCCTAATGATGGCCAAGCTCAAAAAATATAAAATCAATATGTGGCAGCAGATATGTTATTGGTGGTGGGCTGCTACACTAAATTAATGCGACATTGAATTGGTCACTGAATTGCCATGGTCACACAGTAGGATGTGTCAGCATGTTAGAAATAAGTCGAATCACCATGAACTCAGAATGCAATGGCAGAGTACTGATGTATGCTAAACTATCTCTCCACTGGGGCAGCCTCTAGTGTGCGCCCTGTATGCCAACAGCAGCCCAGGTTTAAGCCCAGGTTGTGTTTTTATAATTTTATGTCTTTGCTCTACACTTAATAGTTTAGTTACATCCTCCTTATTATGTCTGTTTTTATTTGATTGCAGGGGTTAGGGTTAGGGTTAGTGGTCAGATTCAGACTGCCGGTCCACTTCATGCATCCATTTACCAAGCCCACCACTTTCCTGAGTGTGAATGTGGTTGAGGGAGGTGTGACAGCCAAAAGAGAAACTTTGACTCTTGTAAAATGGACTGTTCCCCATGTTCTCTTTGTTTTACTGCTGTACTACATAAATGTATTACTTTTTAATATAGTGTGCAGCCGTGACTTGGCAGTCATATTGGGCGCTGTTCAATATGTAAGCATCTACTTCTGTAAAGTACCCTGAACCCGCATGAATATCTGACAACAGACCGAGGCATTAAGATCTATAATCCCAACCCTCAAGGTATTTTACTTTCAATTCTAAAAGGAGTTCATAGCTGACTGAATCCTGGAGGGACTGGTAAAATGCAGAGAAAATCTGGTCTGCATATGAAGTAGGATTCATGGGGCTCTGGTGGAAAGTTCAACAAGATTGACAGGTGAGTTAAAACATTTAGGCTGAGGAATGGAGAATGACTTACCTGCATGGATTAGAGCAAAGATCAGGTTCAAGGGATGACAGGAACAGAGAACAGGCCAAGAGAGGAGAAAGAGAGAGGATAAAGTTAGTTCAGTTGTCACGAATACGGCAATTTGAAAGACTACATTGCTTAATAGTATAACATAAACTTGGACATTAAAGCTGTCTTCCCCGTAGGGTCAGTAAGCATAAGTGGGACACTGAATAAACTTTTAAATAATAATAACAATAAGAAGAAAAAGAAGAATTAAAGAGTGCCATCATAAAAAAGGGAACTGCCAAAGACACCATTAAAAGACTGTCCATTGTTAGAAAGTCATATTTGCTTTCTTGCTGAGATTAAATGAAAGAAATAGCTTTCTCATGCTTGCACAGTTGAAATAAGGCTAGTAATAGCAGGGAAGCTTAACACCAAGACTGGAAACAGCAAGCTCGAACTCTAGCTAAGTCAGTGCTCCCATCCAAGAAATAGTCTCTACCATAAACCATATTATATTGATACTGTGAAATGAGACTAGATATTATCTTAGATTTAGCTTATGATAACGTTATAAGTGTTGTATTGTCCCAGTTTTGAAGGATGAATTACAGCAAAGCAATGTCATTTTCTGAACTTACCAGACTGTTCTGACTATTCTATTATTTTCCTTTGCTAACTAAGCATACCTACACTGATGATTATTTATCAAAAATCTCATTACAAGCACCAATAGTTGACCCTACATCATTATAAAACTGATATTAAAGCATTTGGTAAAAAATATCGTCAAAGTTGTTTGTTTTTCAAATCACCAAACCCTACCATGCTTCAGATTCTCCATACTGCCATGAGAGTGTTATCAATCCTGCTCTATAATCCACCAAAAAGTGTTTTTTACACTCGACCGAGTTCAAAGGTTCTTTTAAGGTATTTAAATGCATTTCTATGCCAACAGGAATCTGACAGACATTAAACACAGTCTGCTTGCAATTCACCTCTCCACAACCGCCTAAAACTTTTAACACTCCGCTGAGTGAGAGCCACAGGGACTGACTCGTATTGGCCAATATTTCACTCAGTGCTGAGTGAACTAATCTCCCTTCCAGGCTTCAAACCCAATTATGAGTTACACAATGTTAAAGCACCAAACAACAGATGCATTGTCATGCCAATTTCCTAAGAACCACAAGTGTCGGAGAAATACTGCTCATTGTCTTCTTTTGCTACATCAAAAAATCTAGTCTTTTGCAAGTGAAAGCATATAACATTTGAGTTTTTGTTGTCTCTTAACATTGGCTTTGTTTGCACCGTGCCTTTTGGATTCAGGCCTTCTGTTACAAGATTTTGCAGTGTTAGATATGGTAACAATTTTACCTGTAACTGTTATGAAGATATGTTTGATTTTATTTGATTTGTTAAGAGTCATGTTAGGAGAAAAAAGGTTCAAAGAGCTTTTATGTCCATCTACAAGCCACCCTCTCGAAATGCATAATTTAGGCACACCCAAACAACAGATGGTCCATTTAATTCTGCATTTTCTTCTCCTTGGATCCTATACATGCCCTATCATTTAGTGAAATAAAGCACATTATCCAACCCTCTGCAAAGCAATGCTTAACCTGAGAGACATCAATACTTTACGGAGTGCCAGGGGAATAGGAGAGTGGGACGGCAAAGCTGGCCTTGTTGTTGAAATAAGCACTTTTACTCTCGCACAGACAGCAGAAATCTGACAACGATACCTTACACAATGGCCATTGTCGGAGGCAAAGCCGTGAGGGAAGAGCTAGCAAACGGGCTAATTTGCTGTGTGAACAAAAGGATGTCTGTGACAGCTCTGCAGTGACACGTTTCTGTTGCATTAGGGATAGAGAAGGGATTAGAGTGGAAGCAAGTGATCTCGTCTTGTCTGACTGTGATCTTTTTTGAAAAGACGCTGTATGGTTGACAGAAAAACGTCTGCAGAAAACAAAATAATGGGAGCCACAGCAGAAGCCTCCTACATTTATCCTTCACCCATCCTGACGAAATGCTGTAAACAAAGGCAGCCATTGTAGAAGTCGGCTTTATGAATTCACTACAGAGGAATCTGAAGACGTCTTCCTTTATTCTTTATTAGCATCACCATTAGAGCTGACACCTCAGCAGCCACACGTCTTCCTTGTCACTCAGAGGAAATGTCTAGGCTAGTTTTGACGGTTTTATCGTAACACAAAGGTAATGTTTCATGATTCTAATGAACCATTTTATGTCATATCATATTATAGGATTTTAAAACTGAAGAACCAAATGTCCTGCAAAGTGTAAGACACTAGTTTTGTTTAATAATGTTGTTTTGGTTGGTAATCCATACTTCAAGACAAGGGATGTTAGTTTTGGTAAATTTTTCTTTTGATAGCCCAACGCCCATTAAACTGCAACTAACTGGTACCTTTTTTTAAAAAAAAACAGTCGGGATGATGACATCTGACTTTTGTGGTGGGGGTTTGGCTTGTGTGTTCTCTTATGTTGTTCTGTGTCCCCTCTCTAAATTTAGAGGTTTTTGTGGGTTCATGAATGCAGCGCATGCAGAGCTTTCCCATTAGGTTTTTTTTTCCTCAGCAGCAGTGTGTGTCTTGTGGGGTGTATTACTGATCCGTCAATAAACAAATGTGTGGAAAACCCTAAAATTATATTATTGATTATTATACATTTTTTGCATTCTGTGATGTGCTTTTGATTTGTCAATAGCTGGATTCGCCATTTCTCTTCTATCTTCTGATTTTATGTCTTAGGGAAGTTTCCCGGAAAATCAGTTAGAAAACTGCTTTTTCCAGGATACTTCATAAGGTTTTGGCTTTATCCACTTGACTTACCCTAGAAACTTCATATCTCCATTTTTGATGCTGCTTCCGTTTTATTTAGTGTAGATTTGTGTTATTTCGATGAGTAAGAAATTCATCCTGCTCCCATAGATGTTCTTTAAATTACAAAGCATCTTGGAAGATTTGTTCTGGATCTTTGCAGAGCCAGATGACCCAAGCAGGCAGTCCCAGTGATGCACACTGCAATTGTAAAATAGGCTTCTTGATTTAGGAAGCACTCAAACTGAACAATGCTATATTGTGAGAAAGTACCCAGAGACTTAATTTCAGCCTTTTCCTCAAACCTTGAAGTATGGAAGATAACTGTGCATTATGTATTTATCCTTCTTGTACAGCCTCAGTACTGCAGATGAAAGTTGTGCAAAAAGACTGAATCATTTTAAATATATGCTCCACTATCTCAAAACCAACAAGAGCCAGAACAGGTTTTTAAGTTTTGATGGACAATTTCTTAAGAATGAAGCCACACTTCACAAACTCAGAGCAAGAAAAGAACTGCCTCTACAATAGTTGTTTACAGGTTCTGAGCGACATAACAGGTTTATGATAAGGAATAGTCTGTATATAAACTTGCAATAGTTCGGTGACTTGCAGAGTTTCCTCTCAGCTCCCAGTTATCCTGGGAAAGTGTTTGTGGATCTGTTTGGTATTCTAGCAGGCTCTGCGCACAAGTCAAGCATGGCAGATATGCCTGTGCAAGCCATCACAAACCCCAGAGCAGAAGGTACACCCTGTCTGGCCATGGAAACAGAACATTTCACAGTCTGACTTGAAACACATGGTCCTCGCAGAATCAGTGTGAACGTGTGGGGGAGCGTGCAACAAGTTTGAATGACCAAATGAGCAAGTAAACATGGTGTGTAATCATATTGATGTGTACATGCATTCATTGGCAAACAAGCCCAGTCACATCCCCTCAATCTGGGCTTAGCGGCTACTTCACATCCCTAAATCTTATCTTAACTCTCTGAAAAAGCTCCAAAACTAAGTTCCCATGACCGAGTTAAGACTCATAAAACCCCTTCCATTACAACCATTATGAAATAATTGCATCATTTTCATCGCCCCATAAAAAGCCTTTTCTTTGGCTGAACCCAGACAGATTTGGTCTAGATCGGTCTTGATCAGCCCTGTCAGCCCAAAGTTCACCCCATTCTCAGCTGAACTGCGTCAAAGGCAAAATTCCAATTATGGACAAAGGCGCAGGAGGTAGTAAGGGTTATATAGAAAGACAAGAGAAAAAACGTCGGAAAGCGATGGACGGAAAGAGAAAGATAAGTAGACAAACAGAGAGACAGGGCTCTCAGTGGCCTCGGTTCAAAGACGACTGCATGGCCCGTCTGTTTTAATGTTAATTCAACCAAACGGACAACAAGTGCCGCTCCGCTTCCCTAGGCAATTAATCTTGCGTAGAGCCGAGCAAAGAGAGATTTCAGAGAGGGCTAAATAAGTCTGCATAATTTTTCTGAGCCAATTACCGTGACAAGAAGAGGAGTAGAGGAAGGGGGGGTTGGTGGAGGGAGATGAGGACAGTCGGACAGAACAGGAGTGAGGGAGGAGGTTATGGGAAAGAGAGACATACAAGAGGAGACACACAAATGAACATATGTAACAAAAATGGGGAGGTGGGCAGGGAGGACACCAAGACTCAGTTTTGGGTCAGTTTTCAATCTCTGTGCAGACAGTCAGAACGATGTTTGAGTGCTGTTTGGGCAGAGATGGACGATATTTTGTGGCGGTACATTATTGCATCTCGCCAGTGAAGGGGCTAAAATTAGCACGTTCACCCAGGTATTGTGTTTCCATCATTGCCAATCAGAGCCGAAGATGATAAATACCTGCAACTACAGCAGAGTCATCAGACCTGAGTGTAAATGCAGATTGTAAACTTTTCCCATTACATTAAAAAGCCAGATGTTAGTGGGTGATAGTGGGTTTTTCGTGCAGTCAGAAAGGGGGTATAGTGAGGTTTATGTCAACAGAGGCCATAATTTTACCGACAAATCACAGCAGTAGCTCTAAAACTGAGTGTGTTCATCGTACTTGTCAAAAAGGAAAAAAGAAATCAATCAGTGTCAAAACACAAGTCAGTAGTACTCCATGTCTAAGAGAAACGGATGTGAAGCTTGATGCTTTGAGAGGACAGCGCAGACAAAGAGCTTTTTTGGCGGCAACACGAAGCTTAGCTGTCAGTAATGCACTTACACTGACAGATAACCGTTATTATGGATGCTGTTAAAGTTGAATGATGTCGCTGACGAAGATATAAACGCATTTAAGGAGGCTTGTACAACAAGATGATTTTGCCTCTTTGGAAAAGTAGTTACATCCAGAGCAATTTCCTCTTTTTTTCTTCCCTAACTGCTGTATGACAGCGGAGGGACATTTTAGTGTATGGGAGAATGTGTTTTACGTCCCAGGAGTGTTAAAATGCTTGACCCTGACCATCCACCTTTCATGAAAACCTATCCCCAGAAAATAACACAGGGCCTCCAGCTACATTTGATGCTTCCTTTGGAGACTACAATTACCAACACGTTTAGAAAAGCAACTGAGGAAATTTGGTGCTTTGTAAGTTGCCACACTTTGCTCTAAGTGATTCTGACAGCAAGTGCAAAAACAACATTCGAGGATGGCAATTTCAAGAGGCAAGTCCCCAAAGTCTGGGTCTGTCAGATTGTTCAAAGGGTCATTGCTTTGTGTGTTTGGTTCAACATGGCTACCTAAGGGTGGACTTTCCTTTCTGAAAAACCACTGAACAAATACACAAAGGGATCTACGACAGGAAAGGGGGTCTTGGTTTTAAATCTAGGGTGTGGTTGCATGGACTGTTGCTATTGTAGGTTTTTGGTGTTTAATGTGAGAGCACGCAAGTTGTTATTTTATCTTTCTGTGGCGTTGATGAAGAAACGCTAGGGATTTTTTTCCCACCAAAAAAAACATTAGAAATGTTTTTCTGTTCCAGAAGCGAAAGCACATTATCCTGGGAATCTTGGAAAGTTTTCTGTTTGTTAAGGATAACTTCAGCTACAGTCACAATGCATTGGTCAAATACACATAAACCTTTGTATTCTAAACCTGATTGTTTTACTATAATTTGTAGTAGTATTAATTATTAAGGCAAAAGAACAATTTGAATTATTGTTTTTTATGTTTTTCAACTAGTGATGCAGGGGTCAACCAGTTTTTGTAAAAGCCGGCAGGATGGGATGGTGGTAGATGGTAGGACAGGATAGGACAGGTGTGATGTTTTGACGGTGTGTTTTGCTTGCAACCTACTGCGGGAGATTTAAGAAACAGCTAGCAGTTAACGGCTAACTCAAAGCAGAGGACAGTGGACGTAAATGTCCGCACCTTGGGAAAACGATGAGATTTAGGAGCCCCTTACCATCCGAGCAGAGGATGGGAAGGAGAATAATTTGAATTTGTACTCCCAGGAATGCAGAAACACGGAGCAAGGATGAAACCAACAGATATTTGGCATTTTTGCTTAATTAACCTATATCAGAATTTTTCATCATGTTTTGGTACTGTGTACTGGGATTGATTCTTCTTCAGTGAAACAGAGGTCTTTGATTCCTTTAGCCTATGCAGGTCATTTAATCTTATTTGGGATTAAAATTGTCAACATAAAAGCATGTAAAAAAACAAAAAAAAAACACTAAACAGCAGGGGGAAGCCCTAATGGACTTATTGTCTCTTGGGATTTAGCTGTGACAAGCAAAGAGAAGCTACTCTCTGAGTCAGTCTTTAGTTTTTGATTTGATTCTGTTGGGTTGAATCAAGGCTGAAGTTAAAGCATTATGGCTGATGTGTGTGTCTGTGACTAAGCTTGTCTCATCTAACTTGCTGAATTTAGTTGGGTCTACTTTCTGTCACTGTGCAGAGCAACAGTGTGCTTTGGTATATGTGAGAGTGTGCGGTGTGTGTCTGCTCTCTCCCCTGCTGTTCTGTCAGAGATTGCAGAGGTTATTTCATAAAGGGCCATCTCCAGGCCTGCCTCACACCCAATCATCCCCCCAGCAAATCTCATTTACACTGAACCCTGGGGGCACTGTGGCCATTTCTGCTGCTAACTCTACACTGCAGCAGCCTGCAGCGAGGCTGAGTTAAGCAGCAAAAACGTGTTGGGGGGGGGGGGCACTGCCTCTCTCATTACACAGATTCTCATCAAAATGTAGCTTTTAGATCACTGCAGAGCTAAATCTAAATATATTCCCAGCAACTCCTCCCTTAAACACACATAGATGGGTTTTCTCTTGTCACTGGCTTTGTCTAACTTTCTGCATGTCTTGAAATTGATGTCGTTCTTCCACAAGAGTTTCGGCTAAATGGCACTTATACGTATTTGTCAGCTTTTAGCGTTGCTGCCCCACATTTGGCTGCCCAAGCAGTAAACAATGATAGTTATGAGCTATATGAGCAGACATAAGGAGTCTTTATAGGAATTTCACTCTTCTAAAATGAGGTTGAGAGTAGGGTTTCATTTAGGAGAATCCAGTTTCAGTTAATTTTTTTTCTCTTTTTACAGGGGAAGAAAAATGCAAAATGATGTGAAAAATGGTCCATTGCCTCAGTGAGCTTTAGGACCACATTTTAAAGCACTATCGATTTAGAGGTGGTGAAATTTTCATGTTTGGTGATGTATAAGTCCTGCCTTTTATTTTATATTTTTGTTGGCTTTGCTGACAGACAGTGGGCTAGCTGCGAGACATTATACCTACTGCCCACCCTCCAGCAGTTAGCCAATATTAGCCTTGGTCGCTCAAGGCAGAGCAAGTCCTAAATAAGTCATAATGCACCCTACCCCTAATATAATTCAATTTTAACAACAGAGTAATAATATGCTGAATTCCCAATCATCATGAATGCTTTTAAAAATTCATACTTGTTTCAAGTGCAGTTAAACTTAACGGGAATAATCAGTGTTGACATTGTACTTTCTCAGCACATACCTGTACCAGGACAGAATGAATTTTGTGTGTTTGTGTCCTGTCTTGCTATATTTGACTCTCCTCACAATGGAAAAAATGTCTTCAACTTCTCATCCTAAATTAACTTAGGTATCAGCTATTTTCTTTTCTTTGTGTAATGTATTTTTATTAATTTAAGTCGGTCAAAAGACTTGTGTCTAAGTGAAGTCACGATTCACTGGTGTCAAAGTCTAAGTCAATTAAGTCTGTTTTGATTTTGTCAAGTGTAAAGACAGCTAATTTGTGACTTGTGCCGGACTAGAGTCCAAGTTGTGTGACTCAAATTCACACCAGTGGGGTTTAAGTATGTTAAATGAAGAAAACAGCAATAAAATGATACATACAATGTAAAATGATATTTATAGAGAAACCAGTAAATTTGTGGCATATCTGCTTATCAGTTCAGCTAAATAAATACATCAGTGGTAAATTAGATAAGTAATTAATATTTTTTTTTCAATATCAAAGAAAGGAGTCAGTTTTAGGATAATGTATGATATCCTGATGCTTTAAATCCCATCCATCTCAGGTTAAATCAAACACCACAAACTATATGTCAATAATGCAATAATGCAGTTATGCCACAAATACCGCTCTACTGCAAAAAGATCTTACATCACTTCACCTGTCGTATGTTTTATGCTAATTCAGTGCAGGCAGAGTGGTTAAAGATGCACATTACTCTCCTTAGATGCTGAAATTACCATATGTTCCTGTGCTGTGAGGAGAGAGGAGGGTCACGACTGTGCATTTGATAATGAGTTTGGCTTCTCCGTGTTCATGTGGAGCACTCAGAGGACAAGCAGCAGTGGAGTCGTCCGTGGGTGCGAGCAGTGTGTCTTTTTGCATCATGCTCGCAGTCAGACTTATCAGCGTCTCTGTTATGACAACGGAGCTTGTTAAGTGTGTGCTTCTGTATCTCTGTTTGCATCATCTTCATCAGTGTCTCTGTTATGGCAACCAAGCTAAAATCCATGTGTGTTGGGGGGGTGAAGTAAGCAGTGACTGAGCAAGAAGGGAGTTTAGTGTCTTGCTCAATGTCTGACACATGGGTCCAGATTTACAAACTGCTATAGAGGGTAGAGCTTTGGCCTTTTGTCACGGGATGATCAAGCCACTCAGTTTGGAAATGCAGATATTACAAAAGACTTCCTTGCAATACATGACGTGATCTGCTCGCTGAAGATTCTGCAGGATATCTATTCTGGAGAGACATCTGGAAATATTTTGCCTGGAATAAAAAACCACAGTCTTCTGAGATTTTGGAAATAGTAAACAATTGTTTCATTTAATTACGCAAGCGCCTTTCATCCACTACTGTAGCCCAAAGGCTCGCCAACTCCTGCAAGCTCTGCAGACACAGCAGCAATTTGGTTCATCAAACCACTGTGTGTGCAATGTATATTCCTGCTGTTGCTTTCAGATTGCTAGTTGTAGAACCACTGGTATAGTTCTTAACACACTGGGAATAAGTAGTTAAACTTCACCTATTTTCACACACACTTTCAAACACACACTTCACATCCTCTCCCTCTTTAGCTCCTTCATAATATCATACGATAACAGGATGTCTTGCCACTCGGGTCAACTGCTGCTCGGAGAATTCAGAGGTTATGTTTAGATCTGATAAAACAAGCCCAGGGTTGAGCTGTTGGCCACAAGTCAACAATCTGCTTATTTAACGCTTTTGTCGAGTTCCTGAGAGGACAAGAAGAGGAAGACACACACACACATACACTTCTCCACACTGGCCAGCACCACCTTGGCACTTGTTGATTAGCCTTAATGGATTTAACATGCGCTGAGAGCGGAGAGATAGAGGCCTTTATGCCCGCATGCCTGACTCTGCAAATGAATGAATGAATGGCAGGATATCAGGGCACTCCATCACATCCGGCAGCACCTCAACCTGCCACACATAGATTTGCTATGTGTTTACCCTGCCTATCAGACAGAGGGACGTTCTCCCTGGTGTGTGAAAAGTTTATTGTGGTTGTACTGACAGAAGCAAACATGTAAAAAAGGCCACTGGGAGGCCCACTCCATTGCACTGAACTGGATTTGCCGCATGCAACACCTTTGTCTGAAATGTGAGGGTTGAGTAAAAAGTTCACTGATATAACTCAGAGAAAAAATTTCATCATGTTTCATCATTCAATGATCTCCAAAACACAGACAATCTAGTTTTTCAGTTTGCTTTATGAACCAAACACTTACCACCCAATTCCCCAGAATAAGCCCTTATTAAGGCGGGGTATCAGTACTGCACAGCCGCAACCAACAATGATTGTTTATGTCTATTTTTTTCAATTAATTAGTTCATCTTTTAGTCTACTGAATATCAAAAAAAGCCAATCACCTTCCTCGGAGGTGAAATCAACAGGTTTCTTGTTTTAACGATATATTAGAATTACCGATTCTGTGAGCCGGTCAAGTTGTACTCACAGATTACATCCATGTCTGTGAAAACATGGATGCTTCACACACATCTTCCCCCCATCAGACCAAATGACTCCTGCTCTGTTCCTGACCTATGACGCTGAGTAATGCAGAGTGTTTTTGCAGAATGTTATGATGTCACAGTAAAGTTGACCTTTGACCTTTTTGGATATAAAATATCATCACCCCATCAGTTCATTCTATTACACATTTATGTGAAAATTTGTCATAATTAGCATTTAAAGTCTTGAATTATGGCCAAAAACATGATCGTGAGGTTACAGTGACCTTGACTTTTGACCTTTGACCACCAAATTAATTACAGTTCATTCCTGTGTCCAAGTGGATGCTGGTGCCAAATTTAAAGAAATCCCCTCAATGCCCTCATAATTGACCTCATAATTGAGTCATGAGCATGAACGCTATTGCGTTCATGCTCATGACTCAAACACAAGGTCACAGAGACCTTGACCCTTGACCCTCGACCACCAAAGTATAATCAGTTCATTATTGAGTCTGAGTGGATGTTTGAGCCAAATTTGAAAAAAGAAAGAAATAATCCATCAAGGTGTTTTTGAGATATTGCTCTCACATGTATGAGACAGACAAAGTCACAATGACCTTGACCTTTGAACACTAAAATCTAATCTGTTCATTGTTGAATCCAAGCGGAGGTTTGTGCCAAATTTGAAGAAATTCCCTCAAGTTGCTCATCAGATATCCCGTTCAGGAGAGTGAGACGGACAGACAACCCAAACAAAATAATGCGTCCAGCCACAGCTATTGCCAGCACAAAGGCTCAAAAGAACAGAACAGAACAGCAGCAATTATTTACATTTAACAGGACAAAGGTAGCAATTCTTATGTTTTTAATGAATTACTTAAATACTGATGTCTGTTGGCTAATCATTTCAGCACTGCAATACAGAGTACCAAGCTCCTTTAGGGCAGCAGTGTGACAATAGAATATGTACCGACAACCCAACAATAAACATACGTCCTCTGGAATATTGGTGCACTTTGTGTTTGGGTTAGCTTTGCTGTAACAATAGGAGGATGGGGCTCCGCCATGCGAGACGACAGTGTGGTGGAGATGATTAGAATGGATCCTGATTCTCGGGGGTCAATGAGTGTGTTGTTAGTGCAGGATCTTTCTTGTTTCATGCTGCTCTGCTTGTGGAGGCCGGATGTTTGAGGCAGTCTTTGTCCATGTGTGTGTTTGTGTGAGTACTGCAGGCTATATGTGTACTATTTAGTTGCCTGTATGTATATGTTTGCATGAAACTGGGACACCTTGGAAGAATACTTTGTTTGCTACAACATGCAACTACCACAGAGTTATATAAAAGTCCATCTAGCTTTTCTGTGCAGCCTCAGTTTCTGGCTCATTGCTTTTATCTTGTCAGAGGAATATTTTGCTGCATTGAGGTTTAAACTCTCCACTTCACTGACTACAAGTCAGACTGGCAATAACACAAAATGTCATAAAGAAGAACTGCTTTTTGGCAATATTGAAGTTTAAAGATTTACATCACACTAACTAAAAAACCTGAAAATCCAACAGTACCTTGAATTTTCAGGTTTTTCCATTCACTAGATTAGCCAAAAACTGACGCATTTACATTATTTCACATAAACAGGCTCCTCAATTGATTTAGTGGAAAACACACTTAATCACAAAATATACTGAGGTCATATATACCAGTGGTTCCCAATGGTGGGTCGTGGACCAAAAGTGGGTCGCAGGTCCATTCTGAATGGATCGCAAGCGACTCGTGAATGTGTCAAGCTTGTAAACACTTTTTATTTTGAAGTAGAGTGAATTTCTGGCACATAGCTTTTATTTTGGAGTGCTGTTTATGTTTATTCTTGCAACTAATTACCTAATGTGTGGACCTTGAACTAATGACTAAGGAGAAATCTGGACCCCATGGCTGGACACTTTAGTACCCAATGATTTATTTGAAATATATACTAGCATTCCAATTAAAATTCAAAGAAACGATGCCAATCTATCACATACTTTTTCCATCCACTGGCACTCTGTAACTGCAGATGAGAGACAGCAGTTTTTCTGACTGAATTATTTGTGACGACTTCACAGGCCATCAAAGCGTAGACGGTGGAAGGAAGCGACTATGCAAACAGCACCGATCACATCACAACATCCTGTTTACCCCCTTTAACACTCACTTCCTGCCTGTATCCTTGCCACTTCCTGCACTTGGATTTAAAATTCATCAGTTACTCATTGAGCAAACGATGGAAGGAAATGAGGGCTGTAGGTGAACAGAGGTGAATATTTCAGAATCAATGAGATACTGCGAATTCATGAGTTAAAACTTTAATGGGAATTAATATTGAAACTTCAGCTAAAATCAAAGCAATGAAGATGTTGTTTAGTCACCTGACATGTAATGTAAGACAAAGATCATATATGTTGTTTCATGCTTCCTGTATGTCTCCCACTGAGCTGTGACACACACACATACTAGGCCACAGAGTAATCGAGCATGTCGTGTACATGTGTACACACACACTCCCAAAGGAAGAGCCATATATGATCACTTCCTTCCTGTCCTTCCAACAAACAATCTAAAAACCTCCTACACGCAGCGCAGCAGTAACTACAGTCCCAGCGGGTGCAGATAGCACCCACGGGAGCATGATGCAAGGCCTCAGAGCTTTAGGGACAAACTTCCTCCTGCCCCCCTCCCCTCCTCTGCAACCAGCCAACTCATGAGCCGAACTTCAGCATGATTAAAACCTAAAACCACACTGACCCCTGGTGGTGTGAGGCGGTAGTGAGTGAGGCAGATTTACATCTGGATCAGAGGATGAGCCAGTGTGGGTGTATAAAATTACTGTTAATAGCGAAAAGTAAATGCCTCATGAGCATTGCATAAAATTAAAAGGCTTTTTTCTGGTGGTTGCTGTACTGAAGTCCCATCTGGATATTTCAAACAATTCACTCAGAAGTGCTAGAAAGACTAAGCGAGTGAGTGAACCTTGAGAGGAAATTGTTTTTGTCAACACCATGTCAAGATGAAGCTATCGAGCGTAGTGCTGGAAATGGTTTCCGAGGCACCCAATTTAGTTTATCTGTAGCTCAGAGTAGGGCTGGAGAATATGATCATAAATCCCCAAATGTTTTGATGAAAAAGTACATTTTTATCGATAAAGACAATTAGAACATTTTCAATACAGTCTATTATATTATACATAATATTTATATATATTTCTTTATTGTGTTGTCACTTCTGATATTTGATTTAATCATACTGTAGTCTGACCAGGTAAAGGGATTTTTGATGTTGAGTTGAATGGGGTACTCAGGGGTCCACACGCATTATATTACATACATGTTAATGTCAGTCTGCATGCCCCATATTGGAGAAGCAGGCTGGAGTCATGACACTGAAGCTAAGCAATGTACTGCTGTGGATGGGGTCAGCATAACATATTTAAGCCACCTAGAAAAAAAAAACAATATCATACACTATATTGGGAATATTTTTATCTCTTTACTTTTCCATCAGACAGCCTATTCCCATAGGGAAGCTATCAGTGGCTTCAGTTTCCCATCTCTGCTCTGGTCAATGCCACCCAACTCCATTAACAAATCAGTGTTTCCTCTACACTCATTTAGGAGTGGCAGCCCGCCACTCCTAAATCCTACCCGCCGCTCCTTCAAATGTCGTTTTTTGTTGGTGGTTTTTTTTTTTTAAATTGCAAATACACCACCGCCGCATCACAGCACAGTCCTGCACTGCGTTGGGTGTCGCGAGTGCTGAGGTAGATAACTATCTTGCTCCGTATCTACTCTTGGGGGTAGATACCACCGCCCCCTCCCACCCCCCAACAGAACTAACTGGTGCCGACGTTAATTAGCTACTCGCATCCAGACATCAGGTCGGAGAGTCAGAGGAGTGTCGGCTTGAAAATAGCGTGCAACTTACCGGAGAAAAGGTAGACTTATTAGCTTAAGAAAACTAAAATAGATTTTATTAGTTAAATAAACATTCGCAAAATATTGATGGCCAGCTAAGGTTATGTAGCTTAAATTAATTGGGCCCGGTGCCAACTCAACTCAGTGTCGCTAACGTGAGTAAACTAATTGATAGCATTAAGCGATATACACTCCATGATGTAACTGCTGACTGCATTTTCAGATGAGCTTGTTCAAATATTTTTCAAAGAAGAGAAAGACACCTGATGAGGATGGCGCTAGTCAGGTATCATTAGCCTTTTTACTGACTCAAATTATGATGGTTAGGTAAAAAATTATGTTCACACTTGTAATCAAATGTGACGTGAGTGTAAATTATCTAACGTTAATGTTTTATGTAATCGTATAAGACAAGTAACAGACAGGGAGGAGCAGTGGAACAAAGTGAAGGAGAGCAGAGTACAGGAGGGGGAGTGCCGAGTGAAGGAGCAGGAGAGCAAAGTGATGGTGCAGGAGAGAGAGATGAGAGGAGAGGAGGAGAAAAACATAAAGGGAAACACAGGCTATCAGGCTGGGACCCTAAATGGGTTGAAAAAAATACAAAAAATAAAAAAAAAAAATATTGTTTCTATTTGTAGGTGAAGACTGACTTGAGAAACAGGCTGCAGGGGGATCACCTTGCAGCATGTATGCTGCTGAGCATCAACGGGCCACCTCTTGGGGAATTTCCGTACAACAGAGCCTTAGAGCTGTTCTACAAAAAACCAAGAAAAATCCATTGTTCTGAGCCCGGGTGCAAACTTTGCCACTGATTACAGCCCCATCAAGAAAATATTATTTATTGTTTTTATTATTTTATTGTTGAATTTTTGTTATTATTTTTTATTTTTACATTCAGCCTTTAAAAAGCGTCATTTGTTTACGCCGCCACGGCTCCCCGGAGAGCCTGCCCCCGCTGCTGAAAAAAATCCTAGAGGAAACACTGCAAATACAATAATTTCAGCTCATTGAACACAGAAACTGCTGGTCTACCGCTGCTTAGATTACAGCTAGTTAGTTTGTGTTATTGTGTCACTTTGGAGAACCTGAACTAAACCACTTTAAATGACAAAATCACACAATCTTTTTTGGGATGGGAACTTTTTTTAGGTGGCTATAATACATTTTGTTACTGACCCGTTGCTTAGCTTCCATCTCGAGCTCCAGGCTGCTTCTCCAAACTATGTCTACCGAAAAATACATAATAAAACCCCATTTAAAAAAATCTGAACTATCCCTTTAAATCAGACTTGTTGGATGTAGCTGATTTTTGCAGCTATTCTCAGTTAAATTTCATGTGATTCTGACAGTTTCTCAAAGGAAATTTAAGACAGCAAGAAATTCATTATGACAGTATAACACTAACAGTCCAGCTTTAAAAATTCAGACTGTTCTGATGTTCAGTTCCGGACCTGTTGAGATCTCTGTCAGCGTCTCGTACACGTCAAGTTTAGAGACGACACAGCCAGAAGAACACCCACTTTGGCAGATTGAGAGGGGGTGTGTGAACCCGCCACAACAGACAAGATGATGTGTGCCCACACACACACACACACACACACACACACACACACACACACACACACACACACACACAGAAATAGGCACACACCACTTCCTGCCTGTGCAGGCTGTTCCCACAGACCACAGCTGGGCTGGCTGAGTCACTGTGGTGAGAACCCCTCTGGCAGAGAGTGAGTGAGAGAAAGAGAGTGAGAGCACTGCAGGGTGGAGGAGAGAGGGAATGAATAATAAAGTTTGAGTATGTTATTGTAACTATGTTGGGCTCATTGTCAGATTTATTATTTAAAACAAGCAGAAACTTGTCTTTTTTGGTACAAAAATGGGTGAATATAACTTGGATAAGCTCTGTGTGACTTTGTTTTATTTAAATTGCATCAATAAGAAAATCTTCCTGTAGTAAGATACATAAGCAACAACTTTTTGGTACGTGACGACAATACAATTAAATTTGAACCACTAAAAGTCTAATTAAAGGTGTGTGTAGGATTTAGTGGGATACACTGGGCAGAAGTGGAATATAAACCTGGCTGGAATCTGCAATCCACACCACTGGATGTCACTAAATCCCACTGCTCAGGGTCTCCCCTCTCATTTATATGTGACAGCCCTTGATTAAAACATCTTCTACCACATAATGATTTTATATTTTCGGAGCTGGACCATTCATCATTAGGGCTATTGGAATATATACACTGTTCAGTTGCACATTGCACCACACTCAGAGCGCAGAGCGCACTGTGGCCACAGACGGAGCAGTGGAAGGTCAGGTGCAGTGAAAGTGAAACTTTATCGCTTATTGCACTGGGTCTTAAAGTTTGCTTTAACTTGCCTCTGCAGCAGCTGCTCCTTTTTTCCATCGATCCGATTAGCTCTGATGGGAATGACAGATCAATTATCCACCCATAATTCAAACTTCACAAACTAATGCTGCCAGGAAAAAACAGTATGTCAAGCACCGCAAAAACAGGAGGACAAACACAGGCTGACAAAAAAAAATTATGAACCTGAAGAAACTCGTGGGAGTCGATTTAATCTACACAGCCTTTGTAATTGAAAAACAAAAAAACAAATGTTACATGTTTCTTGTCACTAATGCTGGGATTTCATCAACAAAGAAAAAAAAACAACGAAACACAAACTTCAAATAAAATATTTTGATGTAAAGCAAATCTATTACAACACACCAAAGACAAACACCAATTTTGAAAATTTCTCAGTTAAAAATTAAATAGTGAACCATAATTAACCACTGAAGGACTGATAAGGTCACAGGTTGCTTCTGTAAGGCTCTTTGTGTGTCTGTTTGTTATCACTGGAAGTCGGCTGTGGTGCAGTCAGCAGTGCTGCCGCTCTCGTAAGCAGCCACGGTGAGTTTCAGAAATCCCATCACATCTTCTCTACTCTGCATGTGTGACCTTCACTAGTCATCACTCCAACCCTCAGCACCAGACCCTGACCAAAAAAATAAACTAACCGACGGCTCCCGCTGGGTCACACACATCAGCTAAGAGCGCAGGCAGCAGTATCACTGTCTGTGTTGGTCTGTGTGGTCTCAGCCTGTTGTCTCTGTGGTCCACAGGCTGTAATTAGCAGTTACTTTGCTAAAGAGGATGGTTTAAAAACAAAAGATACTATGCTTTCACATCAACTCAAAGTCAAAGCTCGACGGACCCTAGGCTGACTCTTGGCACCCTCCTCTGACTGAAACAGCACTGCATATTTCAGTGAAACTCAAGGCTGATCCTTCTGGTTCCGCGAGGGTAATTAACCCTTTGAAACCTTTGCAAATTGGCTTGATTTCTTTAAAAAACATGGGAAGAGGGTGACCACACACTTAACAAAAAATGGCCAAAAATTAGCAAGAAATTAGTAAAAATAGCAAATTAAAAAAAAGTATGAAACAAAAACAAAGAAAATTACTTCAAAAAAGTGATTAAAAAAATATAGTTTATAGTTTTATGGAAATGCTTACCATATTTTTTTGATAATATCTAAATAATCCCCCCTTGCTACTTTTCAGATCATTCTCTTGTCACATTTTACATTTTTTTTGCAGTTTGTGGGACATTTTTTGACAAGTTGCTTTTAATGTTTTTTTCCTGTGTTTTTTTTAAAGAAATATAACCTGTTTTTTTCAGGTTTCAGAGGTCTGCATGCTGCTAAATGGCAAATGAATGCATCACAAGAAAACTGATGTTGATCCAGGAGTTATAGGGTTAACTTGAAGACTGTGTCACACTGTCTAAATCAGTCTCTTTGATTAATACTAACACAGCACCCAAAGTGGGTGGCAAGAAGGAGTCAGTGGCTTTCTGGAGGCTGCTGATGATCAGTTCAAACACACTCAAACAGACAGTGGGAAAAGCTCGTTTTGTTGCCCCAGTTAATGTGGAAGTGATTTCAGGGGACAGTTTCCCTACAGAGACGCTGGCATCAAAGCACTGAAAACACAATGCACTGGCACAATACTGCCACAAGAGGGCAGAAGAGCTCCTTGGTATTAATTCTTCTCCGGCATCATGACGGTTAAAGCTATTTATACGAGGAGTGATTTAAAGCCAAAAGCATGAAAGTAACCTTCATCCTCCAAACTGGGCAGACTGATCCATTACAGATGGTATTAAGTGAGATGGAAAATAGGAGCTGAAAATCATCATCCTGTTTCGTCCAAAATCAAGAACAGAATGAATCAGACAATTACTTCTTGACCGCACTAAAACTTGGGGATAATTCTTTTCTTTTCTTTTTTTTTGCAAAATATGCAGTGAGAAAAATCACTGATGCAACAACAGATGGGAGGAAAGGGAAGGAAAGATGAATGGAGAAAAGATAGGAGAGAAGAGAATAGATGCAGGAGGAGAGGAGGAGGAGGGGGAGTAATCTCATTATCACAAACACACACACACACTACATCTGTTGTGAGCTGCTGTAATCCTCAAACTCCTGTTGACTCCTCAAACATTGCCTTTGTCTCCTCCTGACACTTTTCCCACCACAATTAAGATAAAAAGCCTAAAAAGCCAATACAAATCCAGTGAACCCCCACTTCAGCTACAGCTGCGGCTTCTTGAATAACATTTTCCCTGCGAACAATGGTTTTCAGAGTAAATCGCCTTCTTTTTTTGCCAGCTCTTATCCTTTTTTCTCATCAGATTAAATAAGAAAAGCTATAGCAACATATTTCTTGAATCACAAAGTCGCATCACTTGTGTCCAAACAGCAGTTCAGATGTTCTTTTTTTTGTAAACATGAATTTGTCTTTACACTTCTATGAAACTCTGGGTTGTCTTCTTGTTAAGAAATATTTATATTAATGGAACTAATATATTAAAATAGAAGTGCTAAGTAGGAACGCAATGAATTATGTTACTGTCCTTCTATATTATTTTGCTCTTCCTTATCTAATGATACACAGTGGGAGAAAGCATGGGAAATTTGTAATAAATACTGCATAAATAACAAGATATTACAGATAATTTACTAGGTAAAGCTTGTATTTGAAAGATTCAAGATTCTCATTATTTCTATTTTTCAGTATTTCTATTTTTTTCCTCTGTATATTCACAAGGATATTTTGGATTGATTTTGCCACTTTTCTCAGAATGAAACTTCACATCAATGTTGTAATAAATGTTTGATGTAATGCCATAATTGAAAATGACATGTATATCAAACAATCTTTTAGGAAAACTCCATATTCATCAGAAAAGAAAAAGTCAGAAACTAAACCGCCTGCACTTTATTATTTATTTAAATCATAAGACACCATCTTATCTAATGTTAAGAGCAACAAAGCTATTAAGACCTTTAAGTCACTACACAATTATAAAATGATGCATAGCAAACTGTCATTATGAAGTGTAAATGTAATTATTTTTAGTTTGTTTTTTAGTTTGTTTTCTCATTTTATGTTTTCTGTTGTGTTATTTCATGTTATGTTTTTCGGTTGTTTTTTTGTCTTTGTATCTGTATATATTTCTGTATATTAACCTGCACAATAAATAAAGTAAAAAAAAAAAAAAAACATAAAATATACTTTCCTTGTATTTCATTTTGAAAAGGTTTTCACTCCTAATTACCACTTTTACTTAAATGGATATCTTGCACCCCAGTATTACACACTGTGGTATATGTACTGCGATTTACATACTCTGACTGTGGAGCACGCACGAGAAGCCATTAGTTTAGTGTTAGATTTAAGCATTAAAACTTGAACATCAGCAAGCATCTACTTTCCCGTAAAGGCTTATGACTGCACTCAAATCTGCTTTTTAAGAGATGAAACACAACCACATGCTGCAGGATGACGATATGTCGGCTGATGAGCATCTGCTACATCTGAGTGTAAACAGGAGCTTTAATTCTATTCTCGAGCTTAGTCTTCGATAAAAAGGGCGAGTTGACAGGTGAATTTTAGGATGTCTGTCCACACCCTGACAGCCTTCGTGCAATGCTCAACGGTTTCATCTTAACACCCTCAAGTACAAACATCCCCCTGTTATTTCGGCTGCGTCCATATTTAGTTGCCATGCTGAAAGCTTCTGGAGCCAGAGCTAAATGAGCTTGCATTGCTGGTAGGTAGCACTGCACTAATACTGGTAAAGGGATACTGGAATAACTGCGAGTTAAAATGAGGTGTTGCTACCTTGTTAATGTCCCATGTATTTTTGCAGGATGTCAAGACTTCAAATATATAGAAGGTGAGAGCATTTTCCTCCATATAACAAAATATTTTATATTTCTCTCACACTATCAATCATAAATATGCTGACAACAACAATTTAGTCTGATTGCAACATTTTTCTAAATCTTTCACCTCAAACCAGTCAAGTTGCACTCACAGTTTACATTGATGATGGTAAAAACAAGAACCCCCACCCAGCAGCACAGAAGATCTATACAATCAACACAGTTTGAAGGTGGACACCCAAGGTTAGTGTCACCAATTCAGTTTACTGACCAAATGTCTCCCCTTCTGATCCTGGCTTATGATGTTCAGTAATGCCCAGGAAAGTGTTTTTTTGCAGAATATTATCATGTCACGTAAAGTTGGCCTTTGACCTTCTGTGTATAACATCTTCGCTTTATTGTTCTATCATATAAGAGATTTGTGTGAAATTTTGCCATGATAACCATGTGAATTATGGCTAAAAAAAGTTTTGTGAGGTGACCTTTGACTTTTTACTACCAAATTCTAATAAGTTTATTCTTGAGTCCAAGTGGACATTTGTGCCAAATTTGAAGACATGTTCTCAAGGTGTTCCAGAGGAATAGCATTCAAGAGACTGGGACAGACGGTCAGATGGACAACCCGGATGGGCTTGCCTGTAATAAAGTACTATTGATATATTCCTACAAAGTAAAAGTTTAACTGATAAAAACAAACGTTCATGGTACGCAGCTTCATTTCTCCTTGCCCATGTAAGGTGCTGTCGAGCTCAGAGGATGTTGTGGGTTCTCTGGTCCCTGAGCCCTGACTGATACAGAGACGGGGAGAGGGAGGAAAGTGAAGACACCTCACTGTTACCACAGAAGGAGATGGACGGCCTGCGACGGTTACCTCACTGCTAACCCGTGTGTTTATGGGCACCGTGGGTTAATGTGGGCCAGACAGTGGAGATGCAACTGTTCACAAGGATCCACATTACACACAAATAAGTCAATGTGCTTCATATGTACCATAACTGCATGCATGTATAGGCACATAAACACACACAATTGAGTAATCATGACTAAGGGCTCGTGTGGGTGACAATTACTCGAGGTGAACTGCTGAGACTGCTTAAGTGTGAGTGAGTAATCATCCACAAAGCACCCTGAATGCTAATTTTTCTCAGTATTTCCACAAAACTGCGGTTCCTTTGTCATTTAGCGTAAAATTACGGGGAAAATAGAAACAGTGTTCAATTGATAAATTATTCATTATGTGCAACTACCTGGTAGCATTACCTTCTGTTACTAAAGTATTACTGTTGTCTTTGCTCCACTCTGCAGTAAAGGGTCTATATTCTGTGTAGACTCAACAAAACCTCTTGTTACTGTTCAACCACACTGCACTGCAGAGCATCATTTGGCACAGACTACAACTCACTACAGTAACCAATTGGTTAAACTGGAAACTGGTTACCAGGTGCAGCCTGTTATGAAAATCATCGCCGTTAGGAAATCAACCAACTACCCCAATGATCTGTGAGCAGACAGGCCCAAAAAAACAGTCCGGACTTGGAACCAGATCAGGTTCTACACTGTGGCATCCAACTACAACCCTCCGACAGAAGAAAACTCAAACGCGTGGGTACATATCCAGTCCAGCTTCAATAGCCTTACCTAACTATACACGCTGCTTGTTCAATAAAGTCTATATTCGTCAAATGTCTGTGTAGTATGTGTGTGTTTGTTTGTGTTTGTGTGTGCGTGTGTGTGTGTGTGTGTGTGTGTGTGTGTGTGTGTGTGTGTGTGTGTGTGTGGATCCTTTCATGCAGCTGTGCAGTCGTCATAGCAACCAACGCCAACAAGGGACACTGCCACACACCCATAAGCCACCGAGAGGAAGCTCCCATAAGGCCTTGCATCCGTAACAAGGGTTTGTGGCGCTGTGGTTTGCAGAGCACAAGAGGTGGGCTGTTCGAACACGACCAGCCACAGCAGCGGAAACACACCTCATCAGATCAAACAGCTTTTTTTTCTGCAAGATTTCTTTACGTGTTTAAACACACGCAGCTATTTTAGAAATGATTTTTGCCCCAAAGATCTTTTTTAAATGATTTCAAAGGAATGAGCAGAGAAGGGCTTGTTTGGGCAAAAAGCTGAGGCGATTTAGATGCGATCAATCTTATGATGGCAATTAGATGTAATTAATCTAATGAAAGAAGCATGTTGTTCAGTGTTACTGATTAAATGGTGTTAGCCATAAAATCATTTGAAGCTTAGTTTGCCAAGTGCCCTCCAGAAAAGGTAAGAGGTGAGAGCTTGTTGATAGATGTTGGAACACCACTGTTTGATCAGACAATCACACACTGAGGAACATCATTTACAACGCTTCAGGGTGATGCCTCCGAAAACCAATTTAAATTAAAGTTACAGTTTACATCCAAACAACAATGATTGTTTATGTTGATTCTTTTTCAGTTAATCAGTTAATATTTTAATCTATTACTTTTTTTTTTAATGCCAATTTCATTTTCAATTTAGATCCACGGCTGTGAAGCATGGGTGCTTCACACACATCTTCAACCCGCCAGCACAGAAGATCTGACCAATGAGCACAGTTTTAAGCTGGGCCCCAAAGATAAGTGTCACTAATTTAGTATCTCACCAAATAGTGTAGTGAAGGGATGACATATTTTTGTAGGCCAACCAGGAAGTTAGCATCGCACTGGTTCCCTCGTCAAAAACCTTATAGGATTTTTGGATGAAATTTTTAGTTATCGCCAAAAATAAACTCTCTGACGAACACACTTACACATTTTGTTCAGCATGATAATCTTCACAGATGAACACCACTTCTGCGTGTTTTGAAGAATAAATGCAATCGTCAGAAGCAAAAAGCTATTGTTAGGCTGTACACGAACTACATCGCAGTCGCACATATTAAACGTCACAGCTGCAAACACGGTGAAAACACATTAAAAGACAATCGAAAATTATTATAAACAGATAAATCTACAAGTTCAAGTGCAACTCTGTAAAGCTGAAAAGGTGGGAGAGTGGGTTTAATGAGTTTCTGCGTCCGTTGTGACGATGTCTAACATCCCCGACAAACACTGTAGTCCAATTCAGCCACTTTTTAGCAACCGCCTTTTTTAAAGATGAGTAAAACCTTAAAAGTTTAAAAATCGGGTCTAAGCAGACGTATTTTAAGTTGCAGAACAAACGTATAAATATCTTTAGTCTGTGTTAACCACAGACCTTATTTAAGACATTTTACTAAAAACCCATTCAAAAAACCCATAGACTTTAAGACGAGGGAACCGGAAGTGCTAAAAGGCAAACGGACTTCCGCGTTTCAGGACTCATGACTTCACCACTCTATATCTCCCCTTCTGTTCCTGAGTTTTCATGTTAAACAACAGCAAGAAAAAAAGCTTTTGCACAGCATTATGATGACATAACCTTGACCTTTCGGTACAAAAGGTCACAATTTTATTGTTTTATCGCATTAGACATTTGTGCTAAGTTTAGTCATACTTATAAAAATTCTTGAAAATACGTTAGATAGTGACCTTTGACCACCAAATTCTAATCAGTTCATTCTTTAATTTCAAATGGTGTGTTGTTTAAAATCTGAGGAAACTTATAAGCTGAAAAACAAGTTGCAGTACATTAGTTGCAGCCCTAGCTGAGACACAGCACATTCACATGCATCTATACGCAGCATATCTACACTCCACCAGTCTCAGACTCTCCTCTGTCCGCCTCTCAGAGAGAACTTTCTGTGTCACCCGGCTGAGTCTGGTATAAAGTTGTCATCTTGTTCTCATTAAGAGGCTGGAGAGAGGGAAGAAGAAAGGGAAGGAGGAGGAGGAAGAGGAGGGCTAGCCTGGAATAAATGAGGTCATCACTAACACCCGCATGAGAGGATCTTTGGGCTGGAGGAGGGGTCAGCCGGGTGTGGTTTGCTGAAAGAAAGACATCCCCCATGTGTGTCACAGTGACAGATAAGAAAGGAAATCACTCCGGCAAGACAGTTATTTTACATAAAATTCTTTTGAATTCACTCTAAGTTCACTGGAAAATCTTGAGTCCTGGAAAAAAAAGAAACAGACAGGAAGTGCGCAGGAAGAGATGCATTTTCTGTTTACAGCTGTGTGGAGATCAGGGTCAAAAGCATGAGCAGTGACAGCCACCATGACAGAAAAAGGAGTTCCAGGTCCAACCGACGCTTATTATTCACAGAGAGTATCAATGACAAACTAAATTGTACGTGTCAATATGTGAGAAGCTTCTCTCTTTTTTTTTTTCTTTTTTAAACCACCAACATGTTTTGGCTGACCTCTCATTCATCCCAACCATGTTGCTATTGGAGGAGTTCCACAAGGGCACTGGTCCAAGCCAATACTCTACTTGCAACAGCACTATCTATGGTATCTGTCTCCCTAGATGGTTTCAGAAAGCGGCGACGCCTGTGTTTCCTTCTAAAGTTTGCTTCGATTTCACCAGCGGACAACGATGACATTCAGGCTCAGGTGGCACCGAATAACTGTACCTGAAAAAACTCCACTGTCTCCTCTGTGCCAAGACAAGATTATAATCTAGACCAACTACTCACTGATAACACCAAAACACAAGGTTATTTGGTAAGGATATAAGGAGCCATCAATTTATTATCCTTGGGTAAACCATAATGAAGCAAGAGTCTTATCTTCACATATTAATTATGTGATAAGAAAAAGCACATACAAGTAGGGGTGGGCGATATGACCAAAATCTACTATCACTGTAAATGTAATTTTATATCACAGTATATCACAATATAGCAATTGTTCTTAATTTCAATTAAGAAATTATTTAAAATAACTTTACTCAGTTTCATCACATTTAATTATTTGGCACTCCCAGAGAAAAAAATGAAACAAAATTATCTAAGATTGCAGCTTTAAAGGTCCCATATTGTAGGGAATCAGATTACAATGTCTTATCATGAAGCAGGTCTAGATGCTGCGTAAATACCTAAAAGTATCGAAACACTCAATCCATAGAGAAATGCACACAGTCTGTACTCAGAAGTGGTGCTTTTAAATGAGTCGTGACGACTTCCATGAACTTGTGATGTCAAAACTGTATTAGATAGAAGAAATTTCAGCTACAGCACCATTACAGTCATTCCCTGACTGCAGTCACCATGCAGAGATGCTAAGAGCACAGTTGTGTAAGAAACAGAAACACTGACCATTCGGAGCAGACTAGGCTTCTTCAGAAGGGGAGGGGCTTAAAGAGACATGCTAAAACAAGAGCGTTTCTGAGAGAGGGTGAACACTGATATATTCAGGCAGGAGGTATAAGAAAAATAATGTGTTTTTTGAACATTAAATCAAGTAAACATCTTCTACTAGAAACCCCAATTATGAGTATGAATCTGATAATGAGCATAATGAGGGACATTTAATTATGAGGTCACACAAGAATCACAAAATCACACACAAAAGTACTCCTTGGTAGAAAAGGCATTGCCAAATGTCCACCAGTAGATATAATCCTGCTGTAGCATCAACTAAATATCGCCTAACCCTAACCCAAAAAAAAAACAAAAACACTTCCCGTCAGCACTAGAGACAAAATCTCCATATGTAGCTTCAGTCAGCATCTGCAATAACAAAGCTCAATGGTATCGAGTTTCACAGCTTCTCTGTGTGTCTGCGTGTGCACACAGAAAATCAATATCAACTACAGACACAACAAATGGGCCAAATATAGAGAGGTGAGATCGATGCGTGTAAACACTTCAGATACAACAGGCTTAACACTGTAAGTGAGCATGAGGAGGTAGCTTTGAAAAGGACAATGATGTTCTGCTGTAAAGGACCGGCTGCTTCTCCAGAACGTCACTTAAACACCCTGTGCATGCTGGGAGAGCCCACTGCTCATCTTTCAGGGGAGAAACTGTTTGGTATTTTTCAGCAAATGTTTGCTGCCAATGATGTGATTTTCTTCATCTGTTACTACTTAAATATGAATGTTTTTTCAATTTATACAATGATGCACAAAATCTCAATTCACTGCTCATTATAGAGTAAAGCATGGAGTAAGGATGAAAAGCGTTTCCTTACAACATTTCTCGCACCTATCAAAATGTGTGCGTACCACAGTGTCAGAAATGATCAAGTGAGTACTTTTGCCTCAAATTGATGCAGAATTTCTGCATAAACTCCTGCTAAGCAAAAAAATATCTTTTTTAATCCATTCACTGATCTTATCATCTTATATTATGTAAGAAGAAAGCCTCAAAGCAAGTCTTTCAGAAAATACTGCCATGTTATGCAGTTATCAAGGCCAGACTTTAAACGACACTTCACTTGATGGAGCTCACAAGGATCAAATCACTCCATTCCACAGGGTAACACACACACACACACACACACATACACACACACACACACACACACGCACACGCACACGCACACACACGCGCGCACACGCACACACACACACACACAAATATGTGACTGGTAGCCTGCCTGTCTCTTGATATTCTGCGACACGACTGACAAGAGACTGAAGGAGTCGTTTTAGGAAACTCCTCTGGGTTTATTTAACCTCACGGCCCCTCCTGTCTGTCTGCTCGTCTCCGACACTGCGAGACGTGGCTATATGCAGCTCAGACCAGGATATCGCCTGGATCAAGAGCAAACGCGCAAACAACAAAACTCATAGGATGAATGCTTCGAAGAAGTCTTTTCTGCCCAGCAACAATACGCATACGAGTCGTTTTACTTTTTTAAGTAGATAAAAGAAAAAAAACCATTTAGACAAAAAAGCTAAAACTTTTAAAGAAGGCGGGAAGAAAAGATGTTGATATGAAAACTAGATATTTACATTGTTTTTAAAATCTGGGAAAGTGTAAAAAGTGTAGCTGCAAATAAAAAATGTCAAATATGATCAGCTGTAGCAATGGTGCACACACGAAGCTAAAAATTCAGTATATCCATCACACACCCGGGTGCCACACTGACCAGGGTCAGACTTGTCAGTGATGGAATAGTGGCGGTCACAGCTGTGCGACACACCCTGACAACACGCACGCACGCACGCGCGCACACACACACACACACACACACACCAGACACAACAAATGGGCCAAATATAGAGAGGTGAGATCGATGCGTGTAAACACTTCAGATACAACAGGCTTAACACTGTAAGTGAGCATGAGGAGGTAGCTCTGAAAAGGACAATGATGTTCTGCTGTAAAGGACCGGCTGCTTCTCCGGAATGTGACTTAAACACCCTGTGCATGCTGGGAGAGCCCACTGCTCATCTTTCAGGGGAGAAACTGTTTGGTATTTTTCAGCAAATGTTTGCTGCCAATGATGTGATTTTCTTCATCTGTTACTACTTAAATATGAATGTTTTTTCAATTTATACAATGATGCACAAAATCTCAATTCACTGCTCATTATAGAGTAAAGCATGGAGTAAGGATGAAAAGCGTTTCCTTACAACATTTCTCGCACCTATCAAAATGTGTGCGTACCACAGTGTCAGAAATGATCAAGTGAGTACTTTTGCCTCAAATTGATGCAGAATTTCTGCATAAACTCCTGCTAAGCAAAAAAATATCTTTTTTAATCCATTCACTGATCTTATCATCTTATATTATGTAAGAAGAAAGCCTCAAAGCAAGTCTTTCAGAAAATACTGCCATGTTATGCAGTTATCAAGGCCAGACTTTAAACGACACTTCACTTGATGGAGCTCACAAGGATCAAATCACTCCATTCCACAGGGTAACACACACACACACACACACACACACACACACACACACACACACACACACACACACACACACCGCACACACACACACACACACACACACACAAATATGTGACTGGTAGCCTGCCTGTCTGTTGATATTCTGCGACACGACTGACAAGAGACTGAAGGAGTCGTTTTAGGAAACTCCTCTGGGTTTATTTAACCTCACGGCCCCTCCTGTCTGTCTGCTCGTCTCCGACACTGCGAGACGTGGCTATATGCAGCTCAGACCAGGATATCGCCTGGATCAAGAGCAAACGCGCAAACAACAAAACTCATAGGATGAATGCTTCGAAGAAGTCTTTTCTGCCCAGCAACAACACGCATACGAGTCGTTTTACTTTTTTAAGTAGATAAAAGAAAAAAAACCATTTAGACAAAAAAGCTAAAACTTTTAAAGAAGGCGGGAAGAAAAGATGTTGATATGAAAACTAGATATTCACATTGTTTTTAAAATCTGGGAAAGTGTAAAAAGTGTAGCTGCAAATAAAAAATGTCAAATATGATCAGCTGTAGCAATGGTGCACACACGAAGCTAAAAATTCAGTATATCCATCACACACCCGGGTGCCACACTGACCAGGGTCAGACTTGTCAGTGATGGAATAGTGGCGGTCACAGCTGTGCGACACACCCTGACAACACGCACGCACGCACGCGCGCACACACACACACACACACACACACACAACACACACACACACACACACACACACACACACACACACACACACACACACACACACACACACACACACACACACACACACACACACACACACAGAGAGGAATGTGGCGATGGCACAGCCCAGGTGCCATCAGTGAGGGTCGTGACATCGCTGCAGGAGGTTGTATCGGGACGAGCCTGTCACCGGACACCTGGGGTATGTCAGGGTTCATGTGTGTGTGTGTCAGAGGGAAGGGAGTGTGTGACTGAAGATGACAAATATGTGTGCACCTCTGTGGGTATGTGTTCATGAAAGGTATTCTGACAGGTATCTTTGTGCGTGCTCTTGCAAACATAGTGAGTGTGTGTGTGTGTGTGTGTGTGTGTGTGTGTGTGTGTGTGTGTGTGTGTGTGTGTGTGTGTGTGTAATTGAGCTGAAAAGTGTGTGCATATTTGCAAGACGGTAGCTAGTACTAAGCTTTGCCCCGGTACCCTTGGACTAACACAAGTTAAAGGTCGGCCTTTTGAAGGGATAATAAATACAGTGTTTACTACAAGAACTCAAATACACATATACTGTATCAGCATACTCTATGTTTACAAACCAGTTTAATGTGTTAGATGAAGCACTCAGATCTTATGAAATATCAGTACAACAATATGAAACACACAAGTAAAGGCCTTTACACACCAGGGGGCGTAAGGAATTAATGGCACTAAAATACAAAATACTTAAAATGCCGGCAGCAATGTGGATTAGCATCAGTTGCTGCACATGTTCAATTAATGTTTTGATGCAAATAGATTCCCCGCTAGCAATGCAAATTTGCAAAAACTCCCAAGATCCTCTTGACCCAGAGCAGTGTCTGGCTGTCTGTGGTTGTTGTATAGCCAAAACAGCTTTAAGCTAATTCATTCCTTTAAGCGATATACTCTAAGTCAATTTGAGTTCTCTTTAGTAAACATTTACATTGTGTATATGTCTATTGTGAAAAGTAAGATCAAGGATGAAAGGATTAATAAAGGAGTGATAAAGTAAGCCGTCTTTGTTAGAGCCTCCCCTATGCTGTCTTGTAATCCTCATGGTGCAATTGGATTGGCTGACGTCTCTTTCCTGATGCAAAAGCTCAGAAATACTGAACTAGTTCTGGAAAAAAAAGCTGTGTAAAAGCACTTGTGGCAAAAACAACAGTTTGAAAAACAATACTGACGTCCAAATTGCACAGAAAAAAAACATCCTCAGTTTGTAAAGGCCTTAAGTCATGAAACCTGTTAAACATAAAGATTAAATTAAATGAGCACTTGAGCTTCCTGGAAAACAGTGTGTCTTCAGTGATGACCTCAGGCTGTATTCATATGTGAAATCAAAAAGTCCCTCCAATGGAGTTACCACAAATCTCTCAGTTTGACCTGACTGCTGTCTCCTATCTGTCACATCAAACTGCCTCATCATCACTACCAGCTCATTAGTTTAAACCACACACTGAATATAAAGACAAAAAACATCTTTGGGAAAAATTTTGTTTGAAACATACCCCATCCTATAATTCAAAGGACCTTATGACCTTTACTGCAGCAAGCCATCAGGGGGGCAGTTGAGTTATTTTGGCTTCACTTTTTGAATGGAATGTTTTCCATTTTTATTTACAATCTTTTGTTTACACCCAAAAAAGACCCCTCACTGTCTAATGCTCAACATCCTGTTTCAAAATAAAATACAACTTTTTTTAAATTGATTATACTAATTATTGAACCAAAAAAAAGCTCTCTTTAAAAAAAAATCTTAAAAAAAAGGAAAATAAATACCACTCATACATGCTGGCTCACTTAAATAGTTTCTTGGACACTTAATTCAACTGTGCCAAAACAAATAAACAGACTGCCTGCATTTAAATCATGATTAATTTGTTTGTTTGTAGTAAATTTCACCCCTGACTGTAAGTAAACTAACACAGCATAAAGCTGAATGTACCACACAGCCTGATTTAGACGTGTTGTTTAAGCGCTGACCAGAATTATGTTTAAGGTGTCCATTAACATGATTTTAATGGACACCAGCCAGCCAATCAGGAACAAGTATGTTCCATGGTCTCAACATGATGACCATCAACTGTACTAATGCAGATTCAGCTGCCAGAGAGTGGATTCCTACCAGTGACCGAGGTTAATGAAGGTCATAGTGCTCAGTCTCATAGTGCTCACTTCATATGAGAGGTGGAAAAAAGTGGAAGGAAGGATGATGAACGGATGGAAAGATGGCATCTGGAAAAACATTTGGTAAGTCCGAGGGCAAGCCACCACTTTTCCTGGCAGGGGAGATACATACTGTATTTACACGAAAACACACACACACACACACACACACACACACACACACACACACACACACACACACACTTTTATACTTGACTTTTACAGACACACACACACACACACACTCACTCAAAAAGCACTAAAAATTAAGTGCGTATTCCAAGATGAATGCTACATGCGGCCTGTGTGTTTCATTCCAGTGTAAGCTAATAAAAGTGTCCTTGTGTGATGGGCCAGCCATTCCTTCCAGTCTTTAAAAAGCTCCTGTGGAATGGCAGAGATGAGTCACAGCTGCCAGGAGACCACCGGACATGTTTAGTGGGAGTCAATCACTCTCGCATACATGTTAAACTCCTTCATCTTGCCCTCTTTTCTCAGGCCAAGTCTACTCTAATGTGGATCTTATGTTTTAGACTTTCATCTCCATAGACGCAGCGTTTCCAGACCCTAAAAACCTAACAGACAACAGAGATCTCTTATTAATGTGTGGACAGATGCAAAATCATCAACTCCACAAACATGCTTGGGACTATCTGTAAAGTGAAAATGTTTAGAAGTCACTTTTGACGCCGTTTCAACACCTTAGTTTTGGTACAGCAAATTGGGGCATTTGATGTAACTACAGGGTAGCAGAAGACTTCTGATCTATTTGTTGGCAAATCATTCATTTCATGACAGTCAAAGCCACTTTTCAAGTGTAACAGTTGTGTCAAGGCTACATTATAAGATCTGCTTTATATAGAGAGTTGATCCGATACCAAAGCCAATCTCAGAAGTGACGTCAGTACTGCCTAAAATGCTGGCATGGGTATTGGTGAGTACGCAAGTCTATGCACCGATGTGATACCACATTATTTGTTAGTAAACTTTATAGTGAACACCCAGGTAAATTTACAGCTTTCATTCTTCTTCCCAACTCAAAAATCATAACAGGATTACCCACACATTCATTTACTTATGAGCTAGACAGTTCATTAAGAGTACTATTGTAATATACCATTTGGTTATCAATAGCATCAGACTCTCGGGGCACAGAGCATAGTCTGGGCACAGAGGGAGCAGTAGAACGCCTGGCACAGAAAAGTGGAACTCAACAGTTCATTTTGCTGGGTTTAAACGTTTGGTTTCACTCCCTTTAAAAACAGCTGCTGCTCCCATTCATCAATCTGATCTGCTCTGATCAGATTGCCACCTAGCCTAATCATTTTTTTGAGGAAAACCACAGTTAGCTGTTAGCAAAATGTGTAATGTATAACCTGAGCAATGCAAATCAACAATGATAGAAATAATTTCATATCCATTTACGATTATTGGTATACAACTGTCAAAGATAATAGTATGGATTGGTATCGGTACTGGCTGATGCAGGTCAGGTACCTGAATCGGTATTGGTAAGGAAAAAAATGCATTTGAACATCTCAATTAAATTTTTTTATAATATGAGAACACACTGGATTGAGATTTTCGAGATGAATCCCCATGCCAAAGCAGCATTTCAAAAACACACACAAGCTGAGACTGAAAAAATATCAACAGGACATCGGTCAAGCCACTGTCAGCAATTGTGTTTTTCTGTTCCTACGCTGATTTTGCTGGACACAAAAGAAAAGCCTGGCTTAATTTAATTTACGCCAACCAGTTGTGCTTAACATCAATAGGTATCTCCCTGAGGTCAGAGGTCAGGAATTAAACAGGCATGGACAGACATGTATCCATAACATACATAGAACCTCGCAGATGCTGGATTCGTTTTCAAACAATTGTGCTCGTGGCCGGCACACTTCTGCAGATAGCCTCACAGCTGTGCTCTCTGAGGATACAAACTGTACACACACACACACACACACACACACACACACACACACAAGTACACACATACACACACATAGCAGGGATGTGGGCCAGCAGAGGCTATGAACTGTGGCTCAGAGCCCCACTTTCCACTGTGTGCTCTTCTGGCTCTACTAGTCTGCAAACACTTAGTCTTGACAGAGGGATTTAAAAAGGAGTCAGTTTGCACAAAGGGCCTGCGATATACAGCCTTCAGTGGGCCTTCAGACCCCATTAGGTTGCCGTGTAGTTTCTGCCAAGTGTACAGCACCATTGATGTTAGTTGGACCTTATCAGTGGACGTGCAGCTTTCAGTTGAAGAGAGAAACAATAATTTCGCAAAACATAACTTTACAGTGCTCATTGCTACTTTTAGACTTAGTACAAGATACTGAGGCAACAAAGTTGGTACAAGCACTCATTACTCAGGACTCATTACACAAGGACAGGATCAGCATAGTGTGTCAGGACTGAAGTTGCCGAGATCAAACTTTTAATACTTTTATTTTTAGCAAAACAAACAGTGCACCAGAGAAACCACACGCCCTGTTGCATGCCTTTTTACCGGCTGCTGGCTACATGGCAGATAACGTAACCCACTGCGATCCAACTCATTACCACAGATTCTGCCTCAGAGTGCATTTCTACAATATCTTCTCAACGTGCCAAGGTTATCAGCTGAGGATGACATTTTAATCGAGAGACACAAAGCAAAGCAAGAAAATATTGATATACGGCCAGCATCACACTGCTTCAAACCTCTGTGATGTGTATGAGGATGGCACTCTGTGGGCTGGAGGAAATTTAACCACTAAAGCTCAAGTTTGAGCAAGAATGTTGTGTCTTTTTTGTTCTTTGATTAGATTTTGTCTGACGTAACTGGATCAAAACATTGAAATAATATCTCTACACACCTGAATGTGTGACCAGTGTGCCAAGAGGAAGCGTAACTTGAATAAAAGTGAAGAACTCCTGCAAGTCGTCTCGCTTAGTGCTCATTTTTGATCCAGTAACCTAAATGTCTGTTTTTCCATTGACTGGCTTCATGCACAAATTGACCCAATTCTCGTGGTCCTCTGATTGGTTGAAGAAAGCCCATAAGACTGAAACACCTTATTAATTTAATATGAAACTAGATGAGACGATGTGTGGGACATCTTCACTGATCTAACTCATGACCGTCCCCTCAGTACTTTAATTGGATGTTTGAGCCTCACTGTGCAAAATAATGTACGTGCAGACTTTGATTCTAGAGGGCGGTTTTCACGGTCATCTGGGTTTCAGATGAGCACACATGAGAAGGATTTTGTGAAATTTTTTGAGTGTGATTTGGCATCTTGAAACAGTGCACACACACTATTCTAATGGACTTTCCTGTGAAGTAGGACATCTTGTATCCAGAAGAGAAACTTTTGAAATGAAAAATATTTGAATATCAAGGGAGAGGAAGTAGATGACATTTTAAGACACACATTGTTATTCAAATAGTGTTTTTATGTCTTAAAGTATGTCTGGGTGGGGTTAGTTACAAAAAAATGCCAAACATTCTTCCACATTTCTTGATGGTTGGCAACCAAAAGAATCATTGAAGGAAGTCACCTCGAGCTCTAGGATGCCACGGAATTTTTTTATTTTAACGAATTGATTGGCTGACAAAAACAAAAAAACAAAGGAATGCTGTTTCAATAATTGAAATGTTGTTAGTTATAGCCCGTCCTCTGGCTGCCAGTGGAAACCAAGTGTCAACCTCCAAAGCTGAACATTGAAGCCAACACAGAAATGCAAAACTGCAGTTCCTCTAATGGCCACTTGAGGGCTCTAGAAGTGAGTCAATCCCCACAGACCACCATATTAAAATGCCCAACATAAAGCATAAGAAAGGGTGCGGCTGCTTTGAGTGACAAGCTGTCATCACCACAGTCTATGAGTCAGATCCACTACTTGCTCCTCCAACGCTCCACCATGGATGTAAAAAGAAAAGTAAGGGCAACATTAGAGGCAGGGCCCTGTTTATTCTTATGAAAGCCAGAAAACTTCCCAAATGTAAAATAACTTGGTTCTTTAATGTCATTGGGCCCAAAGAGAAAGCACTAGAAATGTCTAACTTCTGGCAACCAAGCAGCTGACTTCCATTACTTGCAGTTTAACCCTCACCTAACCTGGATGGGGATAAAATTATTTAATCGCGCCTGTTGCCTAAACTTACAAAATGTTATCAGGCCCAATCCTGATGATGGAACGAGTCATTTCTCAAGGTTTGTGACATTAAAAAAAATGAATCTGCTGATTTACATATTTTCTTTCCCAATGTAAGTCTATGGGACAGTCTTTTTGAGCCCAATGGCATCATGTGACGGACCCGTAATTTTGCTGTTACACGGTTAGGCCACTGTCAAATTGTCTTCTAAGTCCAGGGCACTTCCTGTGCGGCTGAGCTCCAGCCTGTACCAAATATGGTCACTTTTGGCTCCAAAAATCCAAGATGTCGATGGCCAAAATGCCAAACCTTGACGCTTCAAAGCGTGAGTCCACATATCACTGGTTGGCATCACGAAAGCTAAGTCCGTTATTATTATACAGTCTATGACGTAAACCTATTCTCAACGATCTTTCACGTTCTGCTGCTCAGAAATACATGTTTTCTAATACTTTTCATTTAGTGTGTTTTTTTCTTTAATCATCAACATTGAAGCTGTGCAGAAAATCACAACACACATTGATCCCCAATGGATTTGGTGTCAAAGCAGCCGGAGCGGTGCAGATTCGTGTCAGTGAAGCTGTGGGCTTGTCATGTATGAAACACACATTCCCTGCAGTGGAAAATGCCTGTAGGGACGAAGGAGAGAGAGGTACAGACAGAGAGAGGGATGTGAAGAGATAGCATGATGACAGCTCAACAAGAAGGCACACACCTACCCACACTCATTTACACACCAGCAGACACACACTTACACCCGGGGCCTGTAAACATGAGGTTGACATAGTTGCAAGAGAGAGTGCTGGCCACCAACGGCGTCAAAATTTCTTTTAAGATCAACATCCTTCAAGGCATGGAAGGTAGAGGTCAAATATTTCTTACACACTACATAATCTTACTTGACGTCAAATTTTGCTTTAGTTACATGATTCCCATCAGGGCCTTGAAAGTTGGTCCATAACTTGGTTGGATAACTAAATAAATTTTTTAAGAAAATAAATATTTTTTCCTCACCTCTGAGAATATGTTGCTTGATTTCTGAGCAGCTGCAGAAATCTTCTTTTAATGGACCAACTACAGAGAATAATTGTCTGATGAATACATTTGCTATCCTCGAGGGATACACTTTCAAATTAACTGCATAGTACTTGTACTGTATAATTACTGATAAAAAAAGAATGTGGTTGCAATGGCATGTGAGTGCTACTGTTTCACAAAGAACCAGTCCTATAGGGACGTGTCTCCTTCTGTAATTGTTGTTTTCAGTTTTGATTTACATAAGGTAATGAGCACAATAAAAGTTAATATTCCTGTCAGTCTTTAGCAGCCAACATTAGGGCTGCATCAAAGGAGCATTATTGATAAATCTACTGATTTGTTTTTTGACTAGTTGTTTGGTATACAAATTAAAGTAAAAGACTAACATTTTTAATTTCTTGCAATTTCAGGAACATTTCTTGCCAAGCTGCTCTCTGCCTTTTTTTTTATTTTAGAAAGAAATTGCACTATGTGCTCAGGGTTCAAATGTTTACATACTTGTGAAACGCATATGAAAGCGGCACAAAGAAATATCATGTCGCTCCAAGTTTCACAGGGATTAACATTTTTAGTCTTTCTAGGGAATCTACTTAAATATGTGACCAGAGTAAATAATGTGACCCCGTGAACTCCTGGCTGTCAGTCAGGATGAGCCTCTCTCTCAAACCGCACCACAGGCGATGGATGAACCCGGCCGTAAGGAAGCATGATTGTCAGACGTTTGACACTGCCAAGTTCAAAGCCTGAAGTCAACTAGGGCAAGTAACTTCTGACTAACTGCACACACAATCTAATCCTTTACTTCTAGTTAAGGCTGGGCGATATAATGATATTATATGGATACCGTGATATGAGACTAAATATAATAAGTGTTGTCTTTTCCTTGTTTTAAAGGCAAATTTTGCGATGGATTTGAGCTATCTAAATATTTTGTGTTTTATGTTTGTCACTATATCCACATTACTGATGATGGTTTTTAAAAAATTGATTGTGTAATTATTTTGTGTAAGCATCAAAAGTGAACTCTACAGTACCATCGCAATATCGATATTGAAGTATTTAGTCAAAAGTATCATGATATTCGATTTTCTCCAAATCGCCCAGCCTAAATTCTAGTTAACATATTGTTTTTCTTAGCCTGTAGTACACAATCTACAGAAACATATCACTCCAGCAGTAGGTGCAAAAGGTGGACATGAAATATAAGGTTGCAGGCATAACTGACCTTATAGTAAAATATTGTTTGTAAAGGCTGTTTGCCAATTTCAGAGAGAGCAGTGTGTAAAAATGTCAATTAAAGCTGCATTGGTATATTTCATTTTACATTAAACTCTTTTTCTTAGTAATGTCAGAGTCAGTGTTTAGCATTTCCCAAGCAAAGCATGTTGACCTAGACCTACTTATTTTCTGATGAGATTAACAGAAAAGATATGCAAGGCTTATGTAAACATATAGAGGCATTCACTGATCAAAGAGATGGTAAATAGTGCTATTAATGAAAGCTGAGACACTGATAAGGGCTGCTCTGGTACGCAAAAAAATCTTTTATCTGATCAGGAAGCACCTCTGCTGCCTTGAATAGAAACACAAAACCAGTTTTAATACAACCCCAAGGTTTTTAAACCATAAATCTGACAAATGATTTTCCAAAACAAGTGTATGATCAACAGCCTTTGCAGACAGCATCACGGTGCTAAATCCAACTCGTATTGCCTTTGTAATCAGCAATACAACAACACAATGAACATAATAGTATGTATGTTCATAAACTGACTAACTGAGCCACTGGTGTCCGGCAGGCTGTGAGCTGAGCACCGACAAAATCACTGTAACAAACTGCTGTAAAAGTATGGCCAAATTCTAACAGTAATGTACAGTGCCTGTTTTCAAAATACACTCAAACACCTACAATCTTGATATGTCTGGAGCCAATATTACATTGTACTCCCCACATTTTCAAGTAGAATAATTCTAATTATTAATTATTAATAAAAAAAGTTAAAATTTGCTACAGAGGAAATCCAATTTCAGTACAGGTAGGAGGAGCAGAGCGGCATACACTGTGTTTGTTTTCAAGAAAGTTCACGTTTTTTGGGGTGACGAGAGAAAACATGGCAAATTCTCTAAATAAAAATAAAACTGCACCAATATGGCAACATTTTTTATTTGAATTTGATGAAAGAGGTGTCCGAACTGGCTGCAGGTAACAGGGTGCATCGTAAGAGCTCAACTTGTGTACGTTCATGTTTATAAGCTACTGTTGCTCACTTTGAAAGCACCACAATGGGAGGAAGAGAGGCTGATTCATGAAGTTAAATCAAGCAATTGTCTTTACCATGACTCCTTTTTTAACCACAAAAAACAATATAAGTGTCAGCTGACTTGAGTGAGATCTCCAGGGTGCGCTAATTACAAGATAGGCTACTTTGTGACACAATGGCATTGTGTTCCACTTGGGATCCACTGCTGAGTCAAAACTATAAAATTTGGTATGCTGGTCTGGTCTGAATCGGTTAGAAAAATTTTACACCAGCCCAGTACTAACCCAGTCCTACACTGAACATTGCAAGCTGTACCTTCTTTGTCACATTGCACCGTATATATTTGCTTTTGCAAAAACACAAAACACTCCCTTGACCTACCACTCAGAAGTGCTAGCAAACAACAATTTGCAAATGTGCCGCTGAAGAAGGAAATACACCTTGATCACACGTTGCTGCCATCAACATCAACGAGAAGCCCTGCTCAAGCCCTGAGTCAACAGAGCATGGAGGAAAAAACACTAAAGTCTGTGTCTTGCTTCATCAGTGCTTTCACTTCGTTCATATCTAATAATCCAAGCATCACTCACCCTGTCTTTGTCGTCAGCCACATCGCACAGTACGTCATCTAGGTCGAGGATGCCGCCATCACCGTGCTCCAGTCGGTGGACCTGCAGCCAATAACTGGCATCCTGGAAAAAAACAGGAGAAAGAGACACATTTCAAACACTTTGCAGCCAAAACTGAGGTGAAAACAGAATACACTGTTATTTGGAGCCCTAATTAAATGGAAGCGCATCAAGGAGCACAGGACCTATATGACAATGACATTTGAATTTAAAGATAATCTATGAAAATAAAACCAATATTTTTAGATAAATGTGAAGTATGAAATGTGATGTAAATGCAGAGTTTGTAAAAACAGACTAATAGTCACGCACAGAACTGATTACAGGGTTGAAGAATAATTTGACAAGCAGTGCTGACAAGAAGAGAGTGAGGTATGAATAAAAGCTTAAATCCTATACAAGTCTGTCTGGGCAAACTTCAAACAGGCACTCAAGCATGACATTCATTTTGTCATTGTTGGCTCTTAAAGAGGGATGCTCACGAATCACTAGGGCCGGGGGGGAATCCCAGCCATGGCTAGCTACTGTATAATTGAGTCCAATTTCTTGTCAAATGATTTGACAGGAACAACACATGCAAAGGTCACAGCAGATTAGCAGAAGAGGAGCGATAAATCAAAAAAGTGTAGAGGGGGTGGAAATCAAAGCAGAACAAATGAAGAAAAACTGAAAAAGTCTAGGACAGAGGTGAGTGATACCTATAACTATTCATGCAAAATTCCGCTTAAAGTGTTTTACACACAGTGTTATGACAAACATTAAAAAATGAGGCAATAAAAGGTATAATATTCCTTTCATCACACTGAGCAGTCATAAACTGGGATTTCAAATGCTAGATAATTGTGGAAATTCACCTCGATGTCTTGACATGCAAAAACACACGTAGAAAAACATCAGATCTGACTGTACACTTTACTGCAGACAGAATGTGCAAAGTGATCATTAATGCAAGTGCACGACTGTAAAAATGTGTAAGTACAGAGATTGTGTAGGCATCATTTGACAAAGTTATGAGTCAAGGCGTGACTGCTTGGGGTTCAACCCGCGCACAGCAGCCCTGAGGGTGAGAGCCTGATTACCCACTTGTACAGTTTCCAGCCCACTGCAACACATAAAGCTCACTGCAAAGGGCACCAGACTCATTACAGTGGGATAATAACACATAAGTCGCAAAAGAAAGCCACCCCTCCCTCTCTCTCAGATCAAACGGTAAACCAAGACAGCACTAATAAAATATAAACCAAGTGTCTGTTACTGTGTTGCCCATTTCTCACCTAAAATGTTTTCAGAAACATATTCTAGTGCACCGTTTAGCTGTACTTTAAGATCATTCGTTAACAGCCCGCTGCCATAGTGTTTCAAACCATGGAAGAAAAGTAGTAGCCCAATTTCCAAATAAAAAAAAGCACTGTTCAAGCTGATAGCATGACTCGTGATCTCAACTACGAGCAACACAAAAAGTCCCTCTTGACAAAACATGGGGACAACCTCAACCTATACAGAAAGATCCAACACTGAAATGACAAGTGGAGCAACGGAGACATGAAAGTGATAGGGTGTGAGTACAAAAGAGCAAAGAAAAAGTTGCATTTGTATTTTCTGTGTTGCTTCCTGTCAGCTACGTGCACAGACTGTCAGACTGCTGTGACAGATGTCATGGTCTGTGACAGCCTGTGTCACTCAGTATACACAGAGACGCTGTGGATTCCTGCTGATGGAGCTCAGTGTGAAAATCTGAATTTAGTCACAAATAGAAACACACAGATCTCTTACCCCAAAGAAATGCCCCATCTTGGTAAAAACTTAAGGTTTGCAGTTTTGCAAAGTTTTTTTTGTTTGTTTGTTCGTCAATGTTGTTCTGACCACAGAGGCTGATTCCTGTGTAATTTTCTATATTCATCATGTGACTGCGATGGGGGGGGCAAAAAGTCAATGGGAGTCAAGCAGGATAGGAAGTGACTGTAAGTGTGAGCACACATTGTTCATGTTAAGCATGTGAAGTAAAAGTGATAGCTTGTAAGGATATTATTATCACAACCATTGTGCCGTTATCTGTTAGCGCGTTAACAGTTATTCCCATTATGCGTTACCACTGACCCACTGATGTCACACTTACCCCATGTTTGGAGTTAGTTCAGTCAGTGTTTCCAACACATTCATTTATTTGTGGTGGTTTGCCACGATTGAAACATCTACCACCACAAAAAAACACTATAATTGTGGAGCCATCTATCAACATATCAATGAACCATCCTGCAAGTCACAAAAAAAGAAAAAAAGAGAGCTCTGCCTGAATTGCTTCAAATACCAGCAAAAACCTCAAAATTTGGAGAGGGGACACATGCATTTAAAAGGAAAAGTGAGAAAGTTTGCAAATGTCAGCTCATGTATATCATAAAAGTAGTACACACACACTCTTAACAAACGTGGACAAAGCATGCATATCTTCAGTTACTGTTCTTTTTAATTAGGCCTATACACTGATTCTTTATAATGTGCAGAAGAATATAGAAATAGACAAAAAAAACAACATTTATATTGTGACTTAAAGCTTTAGGTTAAAAAAAACAGCTGGCCTGAGAGCTCCTGAAAATCAGGGCTAAGCTGTAAAGTTCTTATCTGACACAGAAATGCAGGAAATAGCCAACGCTCAGTAGATCTGCATCAGTCAACAAAGCAATGCAAACAAATGACTGTAGGTCAGTGTGTGTGCGTGTGTGTGTGTGTGTGTGTGTGTGTGTGTGTGTGTGTGTGTGTGTGTCTGTGTGTGTGTGTGTGTGTGTGTGTGTGTGTGCGTGCGTCTGAGAGCTTGTTTTTAAGTTGTCTGTCTTCTTTTTTGCTTCCAAGTAGCTACTTGAAAGAAAAAGACTAGCATGTCTGTATAAGGTCTGTTAGGTGTTATTGATGCTATTAAGCTGAAACACATTTCAGTTGTTTTTTCTTTTCTTTTGGAGGAATTGAGACATCTCCTTAAAAACATTAAAAGTTAAAACAAGTCGTTTTTTTCACACAAACACACTGACAAAATCACATGACTCAGGATCTGACATTTAACACCAAATACTGAAATATCCATTTTAGAATGAGAATAAACAGACTAAATGTTGTTTTTTTATGCACTTGATTGAAAAATAACAATCTGCCCAAACCGAGTGGATAGAATATTTTCACACATGTGCAACAACAATGCAATCACTGACAAGCACGTAGGGCAGCTAATGCTTTTTGTATCAAATACTCTGAATTAATCCATTATTGATCATTGTATAAAATGTCTCAATGCAAATTTTCAAGTCCCCAGAGCCAAAATGGAAGTTGATTTCCGACAGTGCACGAAGAATAAAGTTTTGAGTCCTACAGTGAAGATTCAGGCTGAAGCCTCATAATGGGCTATCTCGACAATGTTTTGTAATCACTGTCCCCCACATCATCCTCTCTGACACCACACAAGAATCAGCTCTGATCAATCCGAACACGAACTGATAGACAGATCATCTTGCCACTAAAACTCAAAAAAAGTGCTGCTGGAGGGGAGAAAAAAATAGACTCCCACTTGTGCTGCATCACAGACCCACAAAAACCTCAGAAGTCAGAGAGGGGACACAAATCACAAAGGGACATCCAACTCCCATCCTTTCAATGTTTTAAATAAAAAATATTTTTTTTAAAAAGTACCCAAACATTGAGTGGATATAATGATAACTATTAGAGTTTCGATACAACTAGAATACATCGGACAAGGAATGCATCCATGCGCCCCGAAATATCTGAATGGAGCCTTACACACCATGCACACAAACAACAATAAGACACAAGGATATCAGACTGGAGACCTCAGGCTGTCCTAAGTTTAGATTTGAGTGATGTTGTCATAGTGTTGATATATGTGTCTGTGTGGGCTTATTCTGTGTGGCGGTTGGCGATATCGATTTCATATAGTGCGTTTCTGCTGGGACTGGGCAGGGCAGGCCACATCAAAGACTATGTTAAATGCTGTGTGTGTGTGTGTGTGTGTGTGTGTGTGTGTGTGTGTGTGTGTGTGTGTGTGTGTGTGTTATTGTGTCAATCTGTGGAGCCAAGTTCATCTAGTAAAAATAGCTCACAGCAAATGTCACAGTGCCAAACTTATGACAGGAGACCGGGTCACATAGTAAACAAGATTAAAGCATGCCAGAAACATAAACACACATACAAAGAGCCATAAGGTGTGTAGTATAACCACTTAAAAGGATGATATACAGCCCATCATTTGACTCAATTACCTTTATGTCTAATCTGATATTAAAAAAACTGGATGATATTCACTTCTTGAGATAATGTCCATTTTTTACCCTCGCCTGTTCCCTCTGGCTTTAACTGAGATTCCCGTGACACTAATCTGGCAGGCTTTTATCTAAAGATCGGCGTAGAAACGAAGGACTGATATAAAGTGAGATCAAAGGCTGCATCGCCTGCTGTGGCCCTTGTCATCTCAACAGACCTGGATGCAGGCCAAGGCAAAGACGACGGCTACGGGGAAACCCCAGCACTACATTACACACAGCTGAACAGTCCTGAGGTGCTCGCTGCTCTGCAATAGCAGCCGAGTCTTGGGCATTCAGTAATTTTGCAGATCCTACTATTTGAAGGTGAAAACCTTTCTATAGAAATAGCTTTAACTGATATTATTGATGACATTAGCTACCAATGCAAGGATCCCTCAAATACAGCGCTAGTGACAAAGATATACATAATAGTGATGCAAGATAGTCCACAGTGAACAATCAACTTTGTAAATTTAGTTAACACTACATCCAAACATAAGATCTTAATCTAAAATTTCAGCCATCCAGCGTATGGTACAGACTCGCTTGTGTGTAAATTTAAAATTAATTTTGCTAATACTATGAAACCATGACCTTTATTAAATGTTCCATCAAATGTGAATGCATGCAACACTTTCTGTTCCATGTTGAAAAAAGAGCATTCGAACAGTAACATTAACTGATTACTGTGAGAGCTGATGCAAAATGTTCTCAAAAATTCATTCCCATGCATGCTGCACAAAAAAATCTAACATTTTAAACACTTGAAAATCACTGTTCATGTTTCCTCCTGCCTCGCCATCTCCTCTTGCTTTACTTTTCATCTAACATCTAAAGTCTTTTTAGCCACACACAGTCTCACTCCTTCTCCCCCTCTTTGTCCTTATAAAACTTTAACAGAATGCTGTCCTACACTTGACACACATTAAGACTCATTTCGTATTCAAAAGCGCTGCATTGGTTCTCTCTGGGAATCCTTCGCCTATCTATCCAGTTCACTATAACCCTGCGGCGCTGCACTGAAGCGGGTTTACAGCAGATCAAAAACACGCGTCACATATAACTTAATATGCAAGTTTAGTGTGACACTGTTTTGTGCTCTCCAGAGTGCTTTGCATTGCTAAAAAATGCATATTGCCGCAGCCTCCTCCCTGCCTCTCTCTCAGTTTGGTTAGAAAGGATGGTGCAGAAAACACACAGAAGATCTGAAAGAATAATTGAGTGATTGTGGATTTAGGATTTAGAGCAGGGAGGGGTTTTATTCCACACCAAGGCCAGATGGGGACTGAGGGGAGCCACTTAAAGGCAATGAAATGGTGGAAGGCTGCTAAGATTGAGACAATGTGACACTTATCTTGAAGTGATTAAAAAGAACACAGTAAAGCTAACAAAATCTGCACCAACACATGCTTTATCCTCGCAGCAGGCAACACTAATGAACGATGGATTAACAACATACAGCAGGCTCATTTCTATTATATGCTCTCTCTGTGTGTGTGTAAATGGTTTTTGTAGTGCTCAGTTAAAATGGGAAATTTCATAAAGAAAACCCTGATGCGCTGTCAATTTAAAGGGTCAGTTCAACCAATTTACATTTACCATTTACCACAAATGCTGTCCAACAGTGGGTGTAGTTTTGGTTTGTGTTTTCAGATCTCTGCCCGAGACCTCCATCAAAATGGGTATGAGACAACAGTTTTCACTATTTTCTATGCTCAGCAGAACAGGGGTGACTTAGCTTTTTTTGAATGGGGGTTTAGGGATCAATGCTGCTCACATCATATGATTTATTCAAAAAACAAAACAAAACCATCAGCATACAAATGAGACAATCCCAACAGTTTCATCTTATTACACTGCTATCTAGCAGCTGGCGGTTTAAACACAACACAAAATGAACCACTGCCACAAGTTAAAGTTAAATTAAAAATCACTTCAGTGTTTTTAACAATTGATACAGTATCAATAAATTCTGTAATTTCCACCTTACTTTACTGTGGTCATATCTGCTATCTTGCAGGAAATGTCTGCTGCTGGGTATTTATCAGTTTGCTTGTTTACCTTATATTCATGAAAACACATTGGCTCTGGCTTCCTAGTTTCTGCTCGGTGCATGTCTACAAACTGCAATAGTTCTGCAAGTGTGAAGTAAATAGAAAGAATGCCAAGAGATCTTTGATTAACCAAAATTGTGTGATGGGCCACATGGAGTATATTTAACAACAAGCTGTGGGCTGTTAAAATCAGTCTAAGAGCAATGATTTGCCTTTTCATCAACCAATGCTGATTAACCAGAGGTGGAAAGTCCTTTCTTTGTACATCAAGTACTCAGTTATCAAGTCCCACATTAGATCCCAAGTCAAGTAAGTGATTTCAGTCAGAGTTATGTGACTAGAGTCACTCAGACATTAAAATAAATTCCTCGGAAAGATAAAAGAAAATGAACTGTAGAGGATCTTAGAGACCTGCTCCTGTAATTTAAAAAGTCCTGAAGGAAAACTGAAGTGCGATATGTAAGTAAAAAACACTGTTTGTACCTTTTAGGACGAAATCAAACTTTTAATGAATCTGCATTCATGTCAGCATAAGATTTAATGAGGTAATCTGGTTTTGACATCTGAAAAGGAGCTAAACGCACAACTGCTCTCTTTGAACGACTCAATGGAAGCTGGCACAGCTCAGGTGTGACTGTAAAAATATGAAGCTGCTGGAAAAAAAGCCTCTTTTGTAAGCGAACCCTCCCTGGATAAATAGAGGTTAACTACTACTTGTTTCCTCGAGGCCTTAAAAAGAGCCGTTGACTCAAAAACATGTGAAATATGTGAGTAATCAGGCTGTCACTTTTCCAAAAGGAGAATATCTGACTTCTGTAACAGACAAACATCTCTTTGCTCCACTTATCAGGCTAGACAAATCCCCTTTCAATCTCTTCTGATGTCGGATGTGTGCACAGGGCTACACCGCTGCAAGTGACCTCTATTGTGGGGTCACAGCCAGGTTGAGGTAAGAAACAAAAGACCCTTTCATTTCAGTATAAATGACACCAGTGAGAAGAGAGGCAGAAATTGAGAAATGCCATTCAAGTGCTAGGTGATGCGTGTACAACCACAGACACATTTCTGTACAAAGACAGATGCGTCAGTGTGCCAAAGAAACAAAGACCTGCAACCACTCTGTGAGTACATATTTATACACGTGTGTGAGCGTGTGTACACTTTGTAGAATCTTGTAATACATTTTATGAGTTCTCAGTTTTACAGTCAACTTCAAACGACCACTTTCAAAATAATTTGAGAATTTACAAGTTCAAGACTGCTAATTAAAACTGATCAGATCCCCAAGAAATGTATCTCCAGCACTCAAAGCACTGTTTACAAACTGTATCAATTGATTATTGTTATTATTTAAGACCTCACACTTTGACTGATATATTGATCTTTTAAAGGTGCAATGTTGCATCTTTCTCAAAAAAGATTTCCACAGTCAAAATAGAAACTTTCAGTTACAATGGCAGAAACTTGCAAACATGAACAGAGAAATCCAGGGATGATACCTAAAAATTTGTATATGAGTTAGTTATTCGGCACCTCCAGTTCCCTTGGCTCAAAGTCAATGTTGTTTTGTTTTTTTTTAATTTATTTTTTTTAATAAGAAACCTTATGAAAGGTCTTTGGTTAAAACTAGCTTAAGAGACTTTCAGATTTTCTTCTGCAATTAAAAACATGTCAGTGAATACTCCACTCATGAACTTCAAAGCTTTTATCATTTTGAAAAAGGCGGTTGCTTGTCTCTCTGACTCTCTCAGATATGAATTACAATTAATATATTAGGGTTTTACGAGATTTTGCTAAAAATAGAGTCCAGGTTTTCTGTCACACTTCATGTCCTCACCTGGGGTTTCTCTATTCCTTTAAATTTAACTTTTTCTCTGTCACAGAAGACTGACAAAGGTTAACTGCCTCATCAACTGATCATAAAGCATATTTCATTCAAACTCGAGAGAAACAAAATAAAACTCACCAAAACCATCCTGCTAGTAATCTAGTTAGGAAGTCCATTGTTCCAACAATCACTAGCTCTGGTTTGTTCGAAATAAATCCTTAAATCATCAGTTTAGATGTAAAAAGTATGCCATTATTGCCCAAAGTCCCTCTCTGCCTCTGCAGGCCAGCAGCTGTTTAAAATCCTGTCACTTATCCCTCCACGACCCAGTGTTGCAGTGTCTTTCATCTCAGCTGCTTGTACTACCAGTAAAGCTCTGGTGGTGCGTGCTGTGCACTACATGAGTTCAATAGAAAGAGGAGCACCTGTATTTATGATGTTATTGATATTTCTAAATACCCTGGTCTACGGTGATACCATGACACCACCAATGTCTACAGGACACACCTCAAAAACTAGGGCAGCAGATGCTCCCTGATACCCCGGCATTAACCAGTGGCTGAACAGTGGTTTGGGTTGTCAGTGTCTTAACGCCTCAGGTCAGCTTTTGGTAATGTAAATTTGACTATGCACCAGAATCCTACTGATAAGTACCAAAATTGGTTAAGATACTGGGTGTTTGTGCTCAAAAACGAAAAATATGTTTTTAGCTTCTTTTTTTTTAATACCACTTAGGTATAAGTACTGTAAAAGGATAGCATATGAAACCAGCAAATCCAGTTATTCCAAAGATCTAGAGTTAAATCTTTCTCTCTTCTGCCCATCTCTTCATACTGCATTCTCATCTATTACGACATGCTCCACTGCAACCACTTAAGCTGTTGCAACAGGGTTATTGCTCTAAGGCCCTACATTTCTATCATGCAATCTATCCATGTTTCACCCATGTGTCCTTCCATTCAACCATTCAACTCCACTAATCTTGCGGCTGTTGTTTAAAAAAAAGAAACAAAAAAAACAGACGCGCGGGGCGGGGGGTGTAAACCAAGACAGAAACCAGAGAAAAATGCTGGCAAAAGCAAGCACCTCAATGGCATCGAGCCCCACACAGAACAATGTCGCCATTCAGAGAAAGACGTGTATCTGATCAAAACAGGCAACCGCTTGACAGTTTAACATACTGCGCTCTAAAAATAGAGCAGACATTAAAACTGAGGCAGGTACAATTAATCAGCACGTTAAGGTTCAAATGGAACAAACAAGAGAGTCTTTACTTCGGCCTCAGCATGAGAGAGAACCAGTTTGCATTTAGTGGTGGGAACAGAGAGATCCTCGTCATATAAATTACTCATCTGATTAACAGCATCAAAGCAGAATAATCCAAACAAAAAGGCAACCTGTGAAAAATGCAAAAGAACAGGCTGATCTCACATGTGATGCAAAGGGACAAAAGCAGAAGATTTTGGCCCAAAGCCTGATTAACATAATAAATAATGAACACATAGCAGTCTCATGTCTTTAATTTCTACCTCCTGTGCAGTGAAACCCAAGGCGGACTGAGAGGAAGAGAGGATGGAGAGTTGGATAGAGAAGGTCCGCAGGGCTGGGAAGTAAGGAGGACAATGCGGTTCAAAGGAGAGAGAGCGAGAGAGATTTAGGAGCCTGCAGCTTTGCTTCCAAACAAACTGAGTCATCCGGATATTTCATTAAGCAGATAGTCTCTTGTCTACTGTTGTTCTATACAGAAAACTGGATTCCATCAGTCACTTGGGTTATTTTTTTGAGCTTCACATTGGCTGCTGGTGAAGATCAAACTTTTTAAAATATTTTATTAATATTTTTATTCATATTTATTTATTATTAACATATCAGTCTCTTTAAAATAAGTTCTACAAATGTGTATGCAAGTTTGCACACACATTTGCAGGGTTTCCTACACGTTCATTTATTCATCTGCCGCCGCTTATTGATCATATATTTCTAGAGCCAGACTGTTCAGGAGCGCTCTTGGAATACATATTGTGTTTGGTAATTGATTGCACCACTCTGTCGGAGTGCAGAGTGTATTGTTGGCAGATGTAGCAGCAGAACACCAGAAACAGCGAAAGCGAAACTTAAACTTTAATTGCACTGAGTCTAAAAGTTAGCTTTCAAACGTCTCTGCAGCAGCTGCACTTCCCATCCAACCATCTGATCAGCTCTGACCGAATCAACAGATCAATTATTCACTTTGCAACTCAAACTCCTAAAGCTGCTGCTGAGGGAAAAAAAGATGTCATGTCGAGCTCTGCCTGTGCTGAACCCGAAACATTGTATAAATTTAGAGAGGGGACACGGTCTGACATCCTCATATACGAGTAACAACGCACATCTCACCATGAAACTACTGCCACACAGATTCTAATTCCATGGGACAAAACGCATTTGTAAACACGGGAGAAATCAGATACTTGCTATTTTTTTCAAATGCTTTCTATATAATCTTCACAGATTTTTGTATGTTTTCCTACTTTTTCAATATGACATGAAACCATCAGCTGCCCGCAGGTAGAAAAGACACATTCAAATTTCTAAAACACAGCAGATGGTTTTGCAAAATGAAAAGTCAGAATTTAGTGTGTGATTTGCAGTAAATGGGCTAAAAGTGAATAGAATAAACATCCACCAGGCCATATTCTGTATGTGTCATGCAATGACATATTCACATACATTTACCAATTCATTTGGCCCCTGCCACAGCTATAAGCTGCTTAAACAGGAAAGCAGAATAGAAGCATTTAGGATCAACAGTGGAACACACTGTCTTTTACTGCATTGCCACGGTGACCTTCACACAGGTCGAATGTTAACTGGCTGACATTGACAATCAGTAGGGTCAGAAGAGAGGCTGGGAGGTTTCTTATCAAACACCGGATTAAAAAAATTTAAGAGCAAAGAGGGCTGACAGAAAATCTGAATTCTGACCTCCTACTAGAAAAAGTACTTTGGAACACCCACTGAATTCAGAGAAAACCCATGTACCCTGACTTCAGCTGTCTGTCGACACGCAACAGTAGCAGCATTCATCAAGGCCACGGAGTCGCACATTGTAAATGGTAAGAAATCAACCAAAAGGCAACGTTAAGTATATCTGCATGTATTTAATTAAAATAATACATCTACTCTCATATAGTAAAACCTGTTCTCATGTAAACTGTTTGTACAAAAGTTAATCTGGAAAGTGGTGAAAAATGTAAAGTAAAAACTAAAAAAAAACCTAAAAAAGAAACTGCGATAACCTTAGGTAATTCACAGTGTTTCCTGACTTTTGCTGTCAGAGAAACACCAGTTCTTTTAGATGGCTAAAATACGCTTTGCCGCTGACTTCTACCATGTCAAACTCCAGCCTACTTTTCCAAACTGAGATCTACTATATGTGACGATTGATAAACCTCCTACAACAGTTATAAATGTCACATGTTGCTCGTCTCATTGGAGCACCAGGTGAGAGTTTTACCGCATCAGGACAATTCAGACTGACAGGCATGCTGTCAGGCAACTGTATTAAATTGTTTTAACTAATTGTTCTGTCAAACAGTCTGTATGTTGTGGTCATTATACTGCCAAACATAATAATCCCTGCATGCTTAGTGTTCAACTCATAGGAATGGCAGAGATTTTAACAGTATTTGGCAAAAAACCTGTGTAAAATAAGCCAACTGTTGGTCAAAAGCTTCACAGTGACAGGGAACTGGGCATTAGAGAGACTGAATCAGACTTTTTAGAAAACAGACATGAATTCAAGAGGACATTGTTTTGCTTTTGAACATAGTTTTATAGACAATTTATTCTTTAGTGTAAAGAAATTCCTTCGGCCTTGTCAGAACAGGAAATAGCACCTTATGTTGCAAAAAAAAAAAATCCAGCCTTAATAATGCAAAATGACCAAAGCTAACTTTAACTCAGTCTCCCAGTTGACGTCGGAAATCACTGTTGAGTTTGGTATCTATTAAAGAGTCAATCTCAGAGAAAATGTGGAGGTAAATTAAAGACACACGTTAAAATGGTGTCTACAGTTACACCAGCTCTCTGCAAATGTTCGCCGCTGGCCAGACTGCTCTTGATCCTTCAACGAGAGGGATAGAAATCAAGTCCCAGTGGGGGAAAAAAAAAAACGATCCAGAAACTCTTAAGACAGCTTTTCAAAAAGGCAAAGCTGAGAACTAAACCTGGCAACTGTTCACATGTGCCAGAGGCGATAAATACCCTAAAAGAGGCCATAAATGAATCCAGCAGAACAAAAACTTGGAACTAAAGAGTAGAGAAATTGATTCAATGCATGATTAGCCAAGAAGCCCCCAACACCTCCACTTCCTAACCTGTTATTATTAGACAATTTCATTCAATTAAGGTTTTTTATTTTCAGGTTTGGCTGAAAAAAAAAAAAAAAAAAAACATGTTCCTGAATGACTAGAGTGGAAGCAGGACAGCTGAGAGAGAAAGAAATGTCTTCTTACAAGAATACTGAGAGATGGACATATCTAAGAAAGGACTTGAGAAAAGATGACTTTTTTTCTTTCTTGATACCAATGTGAGGGAAAACCACAAGAAGTGGGAGGTATAGAGAAGCATACAGATAAAGAGATGAAGACAAAGAGAAAGCCTACAATGCGGCAACAACAGAAACAAGATAGAATCAGAGGCGACTGGTTCAGGTGCATCGGAAACGAGGGATCTGGACTACAAAAGAAACACTATCCTCTGAGCACTGCCTTCAGCAGAGCGGACAAGAGTGACATGAGGAAACTTCAGTAGTATCAATTAGGCATGTTTGTAACACTATTGATTCGCTGAAGGTGAAACGAGTTGTCTTTTTCATCATCTAACTGCAAAGGTATGACAAAAAACAGACGCTTGAATGTTACTATAATCCACTGAAAGTTATCCTATAGCTTTTTGTTTATTGTTTGCAAAAAAAATCAGTGGCTACATGCACACTTATATTCCATTATTTTTCAGAAAAATTACAACATTCTGAATGTTAACAACTTAGTAGGAATATTGTCTTTTTTGGAGTGAAGGATATTTCATGCATGTAAACTGACTCAGTGCCAGTATAAGCAGTCTCTCCCTCTCTCCAGCATGAAGGAAAATTTAATTTACAGTTTTCAATAAACAAGATCACCCCAAAGATGTGGTGCACCTGCAAAATGTCACTTTCTAGACAGTTTCTTTGTTTTTATCTGGAGCAGCTCTGTCCACATCAGTCCTCTCTGCCTGCTGTCATAGATTAAAACTGCTGTTTATTTTAGTGGGGAGCTTTGCTGATTCACTCTCAGCTCTGTGTTGTTCCGGTGTTGAAGCTGCACAACTGGGCATTTTGACAACTGGCCATGAAAGGACCAGAAACGGATCAGCTTTACAATGTCAGAACATTAAAAAAAAAGAAGATCCCAATCCTCAAACTAAACACAAAACAATTAGCAATGATACATAACTTTCTATAGAGAATAAAAGAGGATGCAACACTAACTGTTGTCGACAGAGCACCAATGGCAACGTTTAAACATACCTGTGCCTGGCTGACTTGATAAGACTCCACTTTGACTCTCCTCTTGAAAGCACAGTGGTGTTTCCACATCCCATCCGTACCTTAAACTACACACACTCCACTGATCCTCCTCTCCTGTAGCAGTGAGCTAACCCAGTGAGCAATGCTGCAAACAACCTGTGTGCACAGATAACTGTGTGTGTGTGTCTGTGTGTGTGTGACATTTTATGCATGTGTTCTTTTGTGTACATGTGTGTAACTGCAGTCCAGCACTTGAATATGACCTGAAAAGGGACACACACTGCAACACAATAACCTGTTCTCTTACATCAGAGACAGTGTGTATCAGGTTGCCGCGGTGTCGCTGGTTATTGATACTCTTGCAGAGCGAAAAAAAACCTGTACAGGGTGAACGGTGCGAGAAATTGAGTTGATACTTGAGCTCCAGCAGCAGTGCTCCATTTGCATTTATATGTCGTGTTTTGACAGCTGTATCAGGTTGTGAATCATCTTTTCATGCAGCATAAATCTCACTATAGACAGGATAGTAATCTTGGCTCAGTGTAAAGGAAATAGTATTCTGATCACTCTTAAACACCAAACACTAATCTCAATTACTTCCCTTCAAGCAGAGCTCTGCGGTGGGTCCACATTTCAGATTTTGCAGTTTACAGGTTTTACTAGTCCTTGGTCACCGAAATAAATTCTGTCACTCAGATTAAAATAAACTACCCACATTTCCAAAAACACACATGGTTTAAATCAGTGGAAGTGTTCGCAAGAGAATGTCAGATGATGAGGGCAGATTAAGAAGAAACAAGTGCGTCAGACAGGTGCAGGAGATTTTACCAGCAGCTGGATCAGATCAGATGAACAACCTGAGCCATCGCACACAAAAGGGTCGGCAGCTGACACGCTTTCACGGTTATCGCATCAGACGATTGTCTCTAAGCTTTCTATGACTTCATACTCAGGCCCTTCGTCCTTTTTTTGTAACTCACGTTTGAACGTGCAAACCACCAATACTGTATTGTTTATGTAGTGCAGGGGAGGGGTTATGTTAAGGTTAGCTGCACTGTGTCATTGAGCCATGACTTAAGGCCTGTCCAAAACATCCTGAACACAAAAATCAAACTGTTCAGCAGACTACAAGCCGTGTCCTCCAAAGTGTTTTTGTTCCTGACACAAGCATATTTTTTGCAATGGAAGCGCCGCTTATTCACGCTACCTCAAAAACACCAGCAGCTTGAAGCAGCGTTTAGAGTGACTTTTGCACCAAATGCTGCCCTTTGGGTGTTTTTTTTTTTCTTTCAAGTTAAAAAATGTGCACCTTTGGCTAAAACCCTGCACTCTGCACTGTCACATTCTACCCAGCCTTTCAATCACAGTGGAGGAGGGATAAATGCCGCAAAAACACAAATTATCACATCTTACATGTGCACCTACTGAGCAACAACAATGGAGGAGAAATATGTCAATATACAGAAAACATAAACGTGTTTCCCCTCATGAACCCACACACACCAGCAGGTCCATCTTCTCTCCCGGCATGCTATAGCCTTGCCTTGCGCTAACATGTTCTTCTGCGAATATCTCAAAACAAAGCAACCAGATGCAACCAAAGGGCCTCAGCTGAAAAAAACCGCTGCGCCTCCAATGTGCCCTCACAGGTCCTTGAGCTGGGAAAAAAAACACTTTGGTGGATACACGTGGCTACAGTTCAGTTCCCTCTCTTTTCTGATTTTCAGCAATTATTTTTCAACATGTACAATATATTCAGACACAACTGTCTGATTTTACCAGACATTAAAACATTGGACGACAAATTCTGCACCATCAGCCAATGATTTTCATGGCAATTCACTTAAATTTTCTGTAACTGAACCCAAGCTGTTTAAATGCAATCAGACCCATCTATCTTCAAATTCATACAGGGGCAAATAAGCACAATTTGTTGATTATATTTGACTGCAGTCAGAAACAACTCAATCAGGATCGCATTACAAAACACTGTCACTTGAGATACTTCTGATGGCACAATGATTGACTGCTATCAGGAAACAATCTCTTACTCTTATCTGTTTCCCGGGGAATGTGACAGAAGGATATCCTGTCTATCAGAGGTGGAAGTCTTACAGACAAAACATCAAGCTGCTTTAAAGAACCGGTTCAACCAAAGTCAATTCCTTCTCCTTTCCAGAACAACCTGTTTTATGAATGGATTCCTTATTAAAATTGCCCCCAAAAAATCACATCGAATTCCAAGGACACATGCTTGAAAGCCTCTAGGACAGTGGTTGTTACTATACATTTTTCCCCTTGCTTTTTAGAAATATTTTCTAGATCAATTAACTTCTTGCAATTTGTGGAACATTTCTTAGCAAGTTGCTTATTGCCTTTTTTTCAATGTTTTTGAAAGAAAACGCAACAATTTGTTCAGGGGTTTAAACATTTGTGAAAGATGTCTGTCACTCCAGCTCTCAAAGATTTAATATTAAATGTGGGTGCCTCACTATGCCCAATTGTGTGCCTGTTGGGAGCTAAAGCGAATGGACTGAACTCTGCAGAAACACAACACGCAATCAGACTGGTATTCCTGACTGTTAGAAGGAACAATATGTAAGGAAAAGTTGTTTGAATTACTGTCTGTTGTTACAGAACTGATAATGACGATACATAAATTTTAACACACACACACACACACACACACACACACACACACACACACATATATATATATATATATATATATAGAGAGAGAGAGAGAGAGAGAGAGAGAGAGAGAGAGAGAGAGATTTTTTTTAAATTTTTTTTAATATACAGCACTTTGGTCAACTCTGTTGACGTCAAAAAATTCAGTTAAACATCAAAACATTCAGTTAAACGTAAACAGTAAAAGTGTATTTGATTCAGAAAACCCACAGTTTTTAGGTCTACTAGTATTTGTTTACAAGGCAGACCTGCCACATCCAATACAGCAGACATGCTGGCGTATCATAGCAACGGGCCAACACAGTCAACTATGGGCTGACCCCTGTGGATTTGTGGGTAGGGCTTAACAATGGAATGTCCTGCTTCATGACACATCATAGCAGAATTTGATGATGCAACAGTGTTGTCATCATGGAATGCAATGATGTCATCAAGCATTAGTTTCATATGAAGCTTCTTTAATCTCTTCCACTTGACAAATTTACATTGCAGCGGTCAGACCTACATATCAACAATCAAACAATCCAAAACAGAATCACTAATTTGATTAGCTAAAGATGGAGGCAACAAAGGCAGGATTACAATCTCTCTCTACAGCAAGTAAAAAACAGCTTCTCTGTGTGATTAGAGAACTCTCAAATCAAATGGAGATGGTGAGGGACAGAAATATATCACTTAATGAACAAATTAGGTCATATGAGAAAGAGCTGGAGGAACTGAGGGTGCCCCCACCTGAGATTAAACAAGAACCCTCTAAAACCAGGGAGAGGGAAGATAGAGAAAATGAATTAGAAGAGCAATTGAAACAGGTGACCAAAGAAAGAGATTCCCTGTTACCATACAAAGCAGAATACTTTCTGTTAAGAAAGACAAACAAGTCCCTTAAAGTGGCTCTGAGCAAGCAGGAGAAACAGCTGGCAGGGAAAATCCATGTGCTCGAACTGGAGGTGGAGAAACTTAATGGTAAGACGAATCAAATTCAGGAGGAAAAATGCAAAATTCAAGAGGACAAGGTCAAACTGCGGGAGGAGAAAATCAGACTTCTGGAGGAGAACAACAAACTTCAGAAGGAGAAAGCTGAAACCCACAGACGGGAACTTGTCGAAAAAACAAAAGTGCTTCTCATGGAAAAGAGTTATTCTGCCCTTGAAATAGAACTAGAACGGGCACTCACAGAACTGGACATAAAGCGTCCACCAACCTTATGGAATGAAGTGCCCCATGACATGTACGTCATGCACGAGAAATATGTAGAGTTACAAGACAAACTGTTAATCCAGAGTAAACAACTGATGAGGAAGGATCACATAATTCATGAAAAGGAGAAGCAGGTTGAGGAGCTGAGGCACAGTGTTTCAAGGCTGCCACCTCCAGAGAAATTAGAGTTGATCCAAAAGTGCCAATGGGTGATCATAGAGCAAAGTAAAAAGATAAAGACCTTAACAGCAGAGGCTAACATGTTGCAAGTGAAAGCTGAGGAATATAAAAGCGAAAATAAGAAAATAGTTGTAAAAGTAGGTGACATCAAAAAATTGTACCTGAGAGAGAAAAAGCAGAGCTCAGATTTGAGGGAGGCCTTGAGAAAGAGTGAAACAAAGCAGGTGCCTGAAGACCAATCAGCTGCCGTCCAAGTCCCACCCAGCTCCAATGAGCTGGACAAGCAGTCCAGAGACAAGCAGGGCAATGTCAAGTTGCAAACCCTTGAAATAACTGCTGCCTGCCTCCCACCCATCTCCAAAAAGCCACAGCTGGAGCCTGGCATTAAATCAGTTCGCACCCAGACATTGACCATCCCAAAAAAGGTCAAACTTGAGTGTGAACAGCAATCAGACTCACTCATAATCAAAACAATCCCTGATAACTTCAAAAGCAAATCCAGTTATTCCCCCCTCCCACCCATCTCCAAAAAGCCTCTCCAGGTGCAGGGCACAGCATGTCAGAGAAAAATCTCCATGACTGAAACAGACCGAGCACGCACTCCAAAAGCACACCAAAACACCTAAACAACATAAGGTGTGTTATGAACACAACACCTGCACTCACAGAGCTATTAGCTTATTTATCGTAGAAAAAATGGGCTACAAAAGCTGTCATAGGCGTGAAGCTGATGACGGCTGATGAGGGCATAACTGGCTACAAAAGCTGTCATAGGCGTGAAGCTGATGACGGCTGATGAGGGCATAGCTGGCTACAAAAGCTGTCATCAGCGTGATGTTGATGGTGGCTTTTTGGCTGAAATGTGTCCATTTGTGTTCATTTTGCCCACATTAGAACTACATTTATCTGTGAGTGCCAGTGTCCTGTTTATGTTTGAAACAAACTGTGGCTGCCCAACTCACATGGCACCCGACCCCTATGGCCCCTGCTACGGGTGGTGAGTCCATGGGCAGGAGGTCCCATGTGTAAAGGCCCAGCCACCAGGCACTCGCCATCGAGCCCCACCCCAGGCCCGGGGGGGGGGACCACGTCCGGGCGATACGGGCTGTCCGTGCCCTGTATGACCGGTGCCACAGCTTGGTCCACATTGCCGGCAGTAAGTCGAACTCATTTCCGGAGAGGGTTGGACTCGGCCAGGGCTGCCCTTTGTCACCGATTCTGTTCATAACTTTTATGGACAGAATTTCTCGGCGCAGCCAGGGTGTTGAGGGGGTCCGGTTTGGTGACCTCAGGATTGGGTCTCTGCTCTTTGCAGATGATGTGGTCCTGTTGGCTTCATCAGACCCTGACCTTTAGCCCTCATTGGATCTGTTCGCAGCCGAGTGTGAAGCGGCCGGGATGAGAATCAGCACCTCCAAATCCGAGGCCATGGTTCTCAGCCGGAAAAGGGTGGAGTGCCCCCTCCGGTTCAGGGACGAAGTCCTGCCCCAAGTGGAGGAGTTTAAGTACCTCGAGGTCTTGTTCACGAGTGAGGGAAGGATGGAGCGTGAGATCGACAGGTGGATCGGTGCAATATCTGCAGTAATGCGGACTCTGCACTGATTTTTTGTGGTGAAGAGGGAGCTGAGCCGAAAGGCAAAGCTCTCAATTTACCGGTCGATCTTCGTTCCTACCCTCACCTATGGTCACAAGCTTTGGGCAGTGACCGAAAGAACAAGATCGCAGGTACAAGCGGCTGAAATGAGTTTCTTCCGTAGGGTGGCTGGGCTCTCCCTTAGAGATAGGGTAAGAAGCTTGGTCATCCGGGAGAAGCTCGGAGTAGAGCCGCTACTCCTCTGCATTGGGAAGAGCCAGATGAGGTGGCTCGGGCATCTAATTAGGATGCCTCCAGGACGCCTCCCTGGTGAGGTGTTCAGGGCACGTCCCACCGGTAGGAGGCCCCGGGGAAGACCCAGGACACGCTGGAGAGACTATGTCTCGCAGCTGGCCTGGGAACGCCTCAAGGTCCCCCGGGAAGAGCTGGACGAAGTGGCCGGGGAGAGGGAAGTCTGGGCTTCCCTGCTTAGGCTGCTGCCCCCGCGACCCAACCCTGGATACTTTGGCCACACCGAGTAAACACACCATCAAACCAAGTCAAGCCAAGCCAGTGTGTTTGTAGTACAAAACTCTTTTTCGTCCCAACCGGTTGCGGCAGATGGCCGTCCACCAAAGAGTCTGGTTCTGCTCGAGGTTTCTGCCTCTTAAAGGGAGTTTTTTCTTGCCACTGTCGCACAATGTGCTTGCTCTTGGTGGGAAATCTTCTGAATTGTTGGGACAGGAAATCAAAAGAGAAAAATTCTCTAATGATTTGGCGCAATAGAAATAAAACTGACTTGACTTGACTTGACTTGGATCACCTCCGACTAACATCATAGTCATCACCTTCAGTTCCTTCTCTCAGGGAAGCATTTCAGGTCACCTTCCACTAAGATTAAAGGCTTCACAAACAGCTTTCTTGCCTTAGCCATCAGGACTCTAAACACCTTCCTCAATCCCCCACCCCCCACTGACATGCATCTTAAGTTCTTTATTTATGCTTATGATGAAATAAAAAAAATAAAAAAACAAACGAAAAATAAATCTGAATATATAATATTTGATTTTAACAGTACAAGCTTGCATTGTTAAGATTTGTGTGTGTGTGTGTGTGTGTGTGTGTGTGTGTGTGTGTGTGTGTGTATTTATCAACAAATCCTGATCATTTATGACAAATCATCAGGGTATGTTAGAAACCTATTAAGCCCATAACAGAATTTCAACATAAAAAAATCAGCCTAGTCCCCTCCTAACATACCATCGACATGTTTTTCTTTTTTTGTTCTTTACTTGTGCTTATGATTAAAAATAAAAAGAGGGAACACATGTTGGATTTGAACATATAATATTATGCAAGTTTGTATTTTAATTGAGTGTTAAGTTGAATTAAAGAAGTTACATTTTAAGTGACAGAAAATGCAAATACACAGTGTCAAAAATGTACTTAAGTACTGTAACTTGAAGCTTTCAGGGTATGTTAGATACCTATTAAACCCTGGACAGAATTTTACCATAGTTTGTCAAATTTTCAAAAAATCTGAATTGGTATAAAACAAATTGCAGACACTTAAATTGAGGGTTTGTACTTTTTCATATATATATATATATTAACCAAAAGTTTTGTTATCACAATTTGTTTTATTTTCTTTTTATTCTGATGGATCATTGTCTGCTGAAAACAGAAATTGAAACTTAAGCTCCAGATGGTTCTCCTGTCTCAAAGTGTCAGACGTTGTCTGATATCATCTCCTCAAGTACTGTGTGAGCGAGACAGAAAGACACCAGGGTTGTAGTGAGTTTCTATGGTTACGCCGGCGCTCTCACTCGGACAAAGGTTTTTAGGGATGATTTTACTTTCAGTGTCCTTTAATGTATTTTTGCATTTATGTATGGCACTGCTCCTTAAGGCTGACTCTGTCTGATTGTTTATGCTGTGTTTTGTTTTATCTGGCTGCAAAACAAATTTCTCTTAGGGGACAATAAAGTTGAAAGTTGAAAAAAAAGTTGAAAGAAACTTTCTCTGGTTTAGGACTTCTGAAAACAGAAGACAGTAGCTGTGTCCCAATTCAGGGTCTGCATCCTTCGGAGGCTGCATTCGAAGGCCAATTACGTCACAGCGCTGCGCGAAGGCTGTCCCATTTGGTCACAAGTCGAAGGCTCCTCCTTTCGCAGCCCACAAATGCGTCCTCCTTTTCCCTCTGTTTGGAGGACACATCGCTACTATCCTTCGCGGCCTTCCATTTCCCAAGATTCCTTGCGCGCCCGCGATCTTCAAAAATAATGGCGGCACAGAGCGGAGATCGGAGCGTTGATTTAACTTAATGTGGGTTTTTACTCATTTGAAAATCAAACGCCAGATATGTTAAACTTAGAGGGCCATTAAAATCTCATAATTTCATTCATAATACGTGACGTTAGTAATGCTAACATGTAGCCACCTAGCAGCCCCGCTGTGCTGCCCGCAGCCGCGGAGAGCTCCGTCCGCAGCCGCGGAGAGCTCCGTCCGCAGCAGCGGAGAGCTCCGTCCCCTGACGGAGGCTTTACTGCGCGAAAAATCAGCTTCCGACGCGGACAGAGGCGCTTGTCCTCCTCCTCCAGCAAAATTTAAATAAAAAGTAAATTTTAAAAATACAATAATTTCTTTGCTTTAGTGCCCCCCCCCCAGCTGATGTGGGTGTAAGGGCGGGAACATCTGGTGACGCAACCAGGAAATCCTCCGAAGGCTAGACTGTCCCAATTAACAACCGTTAATGCAGCCTTCGGAGGTGCCTCCGAAGGAGTCGCCTCCGAAGGCTGCGTAGGCTGGGTCCTCCGAAGGATGCAGACCCTGAATTGGGACACAGCTAGTGGCTGATTATAGTAGTACAATGTGATAGAAGAAGATCTCAGATAATTTACTCATGTAGAAATAATATTTTAATGTAAAAGTCCTCTGTTACACGCAATAGCCACTAGCTGAAAATAGTACATTGGTAAAGGTATAAGTTTCAGCATCAAATATATCTGAAGTGGCCTACCAACAGTAGAATTATGGAGAATGGCCCATTTCAGAATACTGCGGCCTATGTTGTATTATTGGATTATAATTATTGATGCATTAATGTGTTAATCACTTAAAAGTTGGGCTTGTAAAGGTGGAGCTGATTTAAATTAGGCTACTTTCTATTTTGCTCTAGTACATAATGCATTCTTAAGTTATTTTTTATGCTGTATTAATAATCTGAATCTGCAAAGTAACTAGTAACTAAAGTAATCAAACAACAGAAATTTTGAACTGGCAAAAAAACATATTGCAATGCACTTATGATTTTTTTAAAATCCAGCCCTAGAATTTATTCTGTATTTCTTGATAATTAAATTCAATTCTAAATTGATGGGGCTATTGAGAGCATTTAAGGTCAAGCCCATTTTTTAATGGGCGGGGCTAAAAGAGGACCTATTGTTTTGTGGGCGGGGCAAAACACTGCATCATAAAACAGAATTTGACAACACAATATGGAATGTGATGTAATAAAAGAATGCAATGATGTCATGAGACCTTTGATATTTCCACCTACATTCCATCCTTCTCCAATCTCTTTCAGTTGGCAGACTCACATTAATACAGGTCAGACCTACACTTTCACAACCAAACACTCATTGGAAAATTACAATCTTATTTACTTATCTTTTTAAACCTTTATTTAATCAGATAAGATGGACAGTAGGTTTAAAATGGAGCCTACAAAAGTAGGATTGAAATTTCTCACTGAAGCAAGTAAACACCAGCTTCAACATATGATTCAACAGCTCACAACTAAACTGGACATGGAGAGGGAACGCAATTTTCTTCTTAATGAAGAAAATTATTCACTGAAGGAGCAGCTGGCAAAAAAGAGGTCACTGCCAGCTGACATTAAACTAGAACTCTCTAAAATCAAGAGGATGGAAGAGAGAGAACATGAACTGAAGGAGCAACTAAAAGAGGTGACCAAAGAAAGAGACTCCCTTAGGAAGCTGTCACCATTAAAAGATGAATGCTCTCTGTTAAGAGAGAAAAACAAGGCCCTGAAAGTGGCCTACAGCAAGCAGGAGAAACAGCTTGTGGAGGAAATCCGTGTGAAGGAGCTGGAGGTAGAGAAACTTCAGTGGAAGACGAAACAAATTCATGAGGAGAAATGCAAACTTCAGGAGGACAAGGTCAAACTTTTAGAGGAGAAAACCAAACTTCTGGGGGAGAAAAACAAACTTCAGAAGGAGAAAGCTGAAAACCAGAGACGCGAACTTTTACAAAGAGAAAAAGTGCTTTTCATGGAAAAGAAGTATTATGACCTTGAAGACCAACTAGAACGGTCATTCAAAGAGCTGGACATTAAGAATATACCAGCTAAATCCGCTGCTTCAAACTCGGTCAAGCCCCAAGGCTTTGACAGAATTTATGAGAAAAATCTGAAGTTAAAGGATAAACTGACCAGCACGCGCAAACAATTAGAGAGGAGGGATCACATAATCCATGAAAAGGAGAGGCAGTGTGAGGAGCTAAAGCATAGTGTGTCAAGGCTGCCTCCTCCAGAGAGTTTTGAATTGATCCAAAAGTGCCAATGGGTAATCACAGAGCAGGGTAAAAAAACAAAGGCATTAATGGCAGAGGTTAACATGTTGCAAGGGAAGGTAGGAGAATACAAGGGTGAGAATGAGATGCTGGTTGAAAAGGTAGACTATATCAAAAACTTGTTCTATGACCAGAGAAGGCAGAACTTAAATTTGAGAGAGGCACTGCAGAAAAGTAGAACTGAACAGGTGCCTCAAGACAAATCAGGTGGAACCAAGGTTCCACCTACCTCCAGTGAACTGCACAAGCAGTCCAGAGAGAAAACTGTCCATACGAGGCAAACCCCCCAGTTTAGTGCTACCTGCCTCCCATCTTACTTTAATAAGTTCCAGCTAGAAACTGGCATTAAATCATTTTACAACCAGGCATCGACTGTCCCAAAAATGGACACATTTAGGTGTGAACAGAAATCAGACTCACCCAGAACTAAAAGTATCCCATCTAAATTTGAAGCCAGGTCAAGTTTTACTGTTCTACCACCCATTTCCATGAAACCTAACATAACTCCTCGCACAGCAAGTCAGAAAAAAATTTTCATGACTGAAGCAAACTGTGGCCAGGACTAAATAGCTTACTTAAAAAGTGGTGGGAAGTCTCTCCTTTTCTTCCATCCAAACAGAACGCTGCAGATGGCAACCCAATCAAGTTTATATCAGTGTTTTTAGAATCATGTTCAAGCCATATTTAGTGTATTTTTAATCAATTTGCCATGGGGCATTTCAAAAATGCACATCTGTCTGCAGTTGGCCCACAAGCCTTAGTTTAGCCAGCGCTAGTATAGATAATTCCTCATTTCAACTTCAACAATCAGCAGGGCTTTCAAAACGGTTGACAGTTTTGGCAGGATATTAGCTAGATATTAGCATTGTCCTCTTACAGCAGAAGGGTTCTGGGTTTAAACCCACCTATTGCCCTATTTAGTGAAGTTTGCATGTTCTCCTCCTGCTCCCTGTAGGTGCTCCAGCTTCTTCACAAATTTCAAAGACATGCAGATGAGGCAACCTTTCCAGGGTGTTTGCTGACCCTTGGCCAATGTGAGCTGAGATAGGCTTCAGCCCCACACACTGAAGAAAGTTTCTTTATCTTCTGTCTTTTTACTTTTTAGGTCCGCTGCCATGTGTAAATAGAAATCAGACTCGTCCATTACTAAAAAGATCCCTGATAACTTTTAAGGTAAATCCAGTTATACCCCTCTCCCAGTTATCTTTTCAAAACCTCTCCAGGTTCACAGCACAGCTAGTCAAAAAAAAAAAAAAGAAAATCCCTATGACCGAAACAGAGTTGCCTTGTAATGGTATGGATCCAAAATCAGACTGATCACCTGTACTCACGGATCAATAAGCTTATTTATTATGGGGGGAAAAAGGGGTAGAAAAGCTGTCATCAGCGTGACGCTGATGGTGGCTTCGTGGCTGTAATGTGTCCATTTCTGTTCATTTTGCCCCAAATAAATAAGTCAATTTATCTGTGAGTGCCAGTTTTTATGTTTGTTTTTGAAACACACTGTGGCCAAAAGTAAATTTCTCAAAAGAGATGGGAAGTCACAATAGGCATTTTGGCCACACTGAGTAAAACCATGCCGCACTAGAATTAGCTCAAGCCAAGCCAGTGTTTTTGTACTAAAAAACTCTTTTTCGTCCCAACCGGTTGCGGCAGATGGCCGTCCACCAAAGAGTCTGGTTCTGCTCGAGGTTTCTGCCTCTTAAAGGGAGTTTTTTCTTGCCACTGTCGCACAATGTGCTTGCTCTTGGTGGGAAATCTTCTGAATTGTTGGGACAGGAAATCAAAACAGTGTGGTCTGATTTGCACTATATTAGTGTCCTTAGATAACTTCTTTTATGATTCGGCACAACACAAATAACACTGACTTGACTAAGTTACACAAGTGACATGGCTAAAATCTTCCATCGTAATCTTTTATTCTGGCAGTGGACTGTTAAGACATCCAAATCAAGGACAAAAAATTCCCCTTAGCTAAATCTCAACATAGTCACAGAAATGTGACATAAACAAAGATCACCTCACACTCCTATCGTGCTCTTCTCCTCTTCAGCTCCTTCCCCCAGCCCCTACCCCACCCCTAACCCCCATTGACATGCATCTTAAGTTCTTGATTTGTGCTTAAGATCAAATTAAAAAAAGTAAATAAAAATAATTAAAAAGTGGAATTTCAATATATATTATTTGATTTTAAACGTACAAGTCTGCATTGTTAAGATTTCTAAATATATTATGAATATATGTGTGTGTATTTATCAATAAATCATGAAGTGGTCTTAGTCTGAACAGCCATGGGCTTTCAGGGTATGTTAGTCACCTATTAAGCCCATGACAGAATTTGAACACAATTTTAAAAAAAAAAAAACTAACCTAACCCCCTCCTACCATACCACTGACATGAACAACTGACACAATAAAAGTGTAAACAGTAATATAGCAGTGCAGTGGTTCACAGTGCAGAGGGTTCTGGAATAAATATGAAATAAATGGAATCATGAACATAGGGTGGATATAACAGTAGGCCTATATACAGATTATACAGTGATGCTCTTATATTTATTAGTGACGATGATATTATGATAGTATGTATCTTTTATGAGCAAAACATAGCCTAGTTAAAATAATGAGTAAAAGTATTGATTGTGCAGTAAGATATTTCCTATCAGTGTTCTATGTTTGATGTTTTTGAATAAATATTCCTGTTGTATTAATGTGTATGCTGGATTTTATTGCTGTAGGTGTTTACGGCTCATTTCATCTCCTTTATATAATGGTTTAATCCACAGCAATGCATCATATACTATAAAATCATAACATGTTTGTAGCGTGGCTGTCCTGTGAGAACCATGTAGCTTTTAAGTACAGTATTAAGTTACTTTGCAACGCCGGTTGTGACTATTTACGACCACAGAAGCACGAAATATAAATGCGTACATACTTTAAATGTATTTTACGTTATGAGAACAAATCTTATTCCCTTCAAAATTACACACAGAAAAACAGATTAACACCGTCTCTCCACCACTCCCAATAAATATTATATTATGTTTATTGACTGTGAGTGTAGTTAATATGGTAATCGATAGGGATGCACGATAACTGTTTTTTAAAACCGATACCGATAACCGATAACTGTCAGCTCCTAAAGGCCGATACCGATAACCGATAACACACACATATACCTAAGATCATGAAATCAATACTATGAACAAAACCAAAAACAGGGAGGGCCTCATTCATTGCCTTTTCCATATTACGAGCATTATCTCGTAAGACAACATGCACCATCTCCTTCTTAATATTCCACCGCTGTAGCATAGCTTCAAAAGTCTGTTGAATCATTATACCTGTGTGTGATCCGGGCAGCTCCTGGGAGTGCAACACCGCTCTGTACATTTTAAAGTCTGTATTTATCCACTGCGCGGTCAGACTCATGCTTACAGGGCTGACATCACAAGTCCATATATCCATGGTAAAGCTCATGTCTTTCACGTTGTTATCAATCAATGTGTGAATACATTTGGCAATCGCATCATACTTAGCTGGAAGGCACACATCAGAAAAGTAGCGGCGGCTCGGCAATGTAAACCGTGGCTCCAAGTGATTAATCAGACGGGAAAACCCTCTGTCCTCGACCAGGGTGAAGGGCTGGTCATCAAGCGCCATCATGTCCATGATTAAATCTTCAATAGCCTTAGCCCGTGGGTCATCTTTGGAAAACCTCTTGGATTTTTCGAAAGCCTCGCCGATGTGTCTAAGTTTAAGTTGCTAACGTTAGCGTTTTTAGCAGCCCGGGCGTCCTCATACGCTTTCAAAACTCTGTCGAAGCGGTGGTTATGTTTCAGGTGGCTGATCAGGTTTGAAGTATTAGTGCTAGTTCTCCCTCCTCGTGGAACTCGCTTGGAACATTTGTTACAAGTAACCAGCGAACTGTCTTCTTCGCAAACTTTGAAGAAGTCCCACACAATCGACGCCATGTTCTTTGTTTTCGTAAGCACGCTGCTGCATGCTGCATTCAAGGTGTAACGTAAATTCCCCCATTCATTCCCTCGTTTGCTAGCCGTTCTTTCGACCTTTTTAAGTTCATATTTCTATTTTTTATGTGTAACGTGGAAAATTAGTGCGGATATCAATTTAAGTCAGCAACTACCAAAATTATGACCGAGTTAACAAGTTGTTTTCTGACGTGAGGGGGTATTCTTGATTTTTCCCAGTGAGAAAGAGATTTTCTGATTATGCCGACATCACGTGAACGCAGCATTCACTGCAGGCCATTCGGGTCTCATAGTGGGAGCGATGCACTGCCGTGCTGACAAAAATATATATGTTATCGGGGCTTTTCATCATGATATCGGACTTATCGGAATTACGTCATAAATTTCCTTATTATCGGCCCGATAGATATCGTGCACCCCTAGTAATCGATGTAGATTATGTGTTAATTTGGCCGAAAATTGCTGAAAATATAGTCACTGATGTCTGTCCCGCTTTAAAACTCCTTACAGCGCAGACACAGATGGAACTATCCGCAGCCCCGTGAACCTCGTGACTGCGAGGCCAAACAGTGCCGTAACTCTCTCTTTTTAGAGGGCACTGGTCCAGAGTAGTTGACGCTTTCCTAAGCCCTGCCCCTCCTGGTTACTGTTGCTATGCCTGACAAGCTTTCACTCTTAGCATGTTAAATATGGATTTTTCAACTATATTTGTGAGAGGTGTTAGCATTATTAACGTCACGTATTATGAATGAAATTATGAGATTTTAATGGCCCTCTAAGTTTAACATATCTGGCGTTTGATTTTCAAATGAGTAAAAACCCACATTAAGTTAAATCAACGCTCCGATCTCCGCTCTATGCCGCCATTATTTTTGAAGATCGCGGGCACGCAAGGAATCTTGGGAAATGGAAGGCCGTGAAGGATAGTAGCGATGTGTCCTCCAAACAGAGGGAAAAGAAGGCTGCATTTGTGGGCTGCGAAAGGAAGAGCCTTCCGAATTGTGACCAAATGGGACAGCCTTCGCGCAGCGCTGTGACGTAATCGGCCTTCGAATGCAGCCTCCGAAGAATGCAGACCCTGAATTGGGACACAGGTCTTGTGTGCTTAGCTGACGCGAGCTTTGTGTGATAAATTAGACAATGTTAGCAAACAAAAGACAGCCGAATTAATATTATTATTAGAGAATTTGTGTTCATTCAAAGATAGTGTAATGATGGACTTAAATCAGTTATTTGCTTGTTTAGGGACTGTTACTACATCACTCAGAGGTGAGACAACTCTGTCCTCCATTCTGCAATTGTGCTTTGGATCACAACAGCAAGAAAGCATTATGGCATGAAATTCCCACCTTGAACAGGCAGTGTAAAAGTGGCTACAGACATGCCATGGGAATTTGAAATTAAAGGCACATCTCAAAGATGGTGACTGCTTCTTATCAGTGTATTATAAACTTCTGTCTTGCCATTGGAGCCGATGTCAGTTTGCATTTCTTCAGGTCCAAACATGTTGTGACCAAATCTGCACACACCTCGGCCATTCTTTCTCCCATCCCAAATGAAAAGAAGGCTTTCAGGAGGTGAGTCACAGCAAAATCAGTAGTTTTTCCTATGAACCCATCTGGTGACACCTAAAACCCGAATGTCACCAGTCTCTGAATAAAAACGACTTACGCACGAACCCCTCCTGATCCAGTTATGAAGCCGAATGTTATCCGAGGGATTGGGAGATGTTGTACAAGAGGATTTGCAGGGGCACAAGTAGTAGGAACAGTTGGTCAATGGGCAGACAGCGGTGCATAGGATTATTTTGTAAAACATGGACTCACACACAGTCAGTCAGACACAGTGCTCTGTCTGCCGCATCATGTGACAGCTTGACAGCGCAGAGGAATAACTGCCAGTGGCCTCTGCCGTATCAGATTACAGCTCGGCAAACGGAAAAGGCAAAAAATAAGGAGGCTTATTTGTAGCGGGCTGAGATATGTCCTATTAGACATAATTGCAATAGCAGAGCGAGGCAGTGGAGGTCTGCCAAAACAAAAGCTCACAACTCCTCTGTGAGACACGAGTGCCAGATGAGTTCTGCAGGAGAAAAGCTGCAGCCAGAGCTTTCACACTCAAACACATCCTTGAAGAAGCTACATGAGGAGACTTTTTGACCCTGAAATAGAAAGATAGTTATCAAAACTTAATAACATCAGTCTTTGAGTCAAAAACAATTGCAATTACGGATGCAGGATATTGGATTTTTTACCAATAGCCAACATGCCAATATATAATAACTAATTTGGCCGATAACCTGTATCGATATTTCCACTTTTTTCATCACCAAATTTTAGATTTCTGCAGTGGAATTAACATCATATTATGCATACTCTTATTATGATGGCCCATCAGCAAATGGAGACATAAAATACAGTGCTTTTTAATGTATGTAATATAAATTCATTGTGCAAAATAAGAAAAAAAAAACCTTTAACTTAGGGTTGATGTTTTGTACACTTTCACTTTGTTAACAAATTTTAAAAAATACATCGGCATGTCATAACAGCACAGGTGAGCATTTTTGGCCTCTTCTGATGTTTCATTTTAAAGCCAATATCTGCCCATATGTGCCAATATTGTGCATCCCTAATTGCAATTTAAAAGAGCAAAGATAGTCTGCCATACTTAGATCACAAGAGCCTATTCTCGAATTAAAAATAAATAGCCTTTATTTGAAAAAATGCAGTGTAAATAAATAGATTTTAAAATATATTACTGTTAAATAAAACCATCACCTCAAAGGTAAACATTTTACCGAATGTCTGCTGTTAAAAATTTCCCAGCTGACTAACATTAGAAATAAACAAAGAAATAGAAACGTTGATGTCTTTTGATCATGTTGGCTGTCAGTGTGTTATGCACTATATGCAGTGTAAGTGTAAAGTTGTTGTAATTGTTTTTTTTTCCCCCAAACAGACTTTACATTTTCAAGGTAACAACAAATGAGGATCAAATCCACAAACAATCCCAGTGTTCCCCATGTCAAGCTTCTCAAATACGCACATTTTTCGCATATATTTATTGTGGTGTTGCCAGCTAAGTTGTGGGTGTTAGAGTGAAGTTAGCAGTCAAAGGCAAACAGCAGCAAAGACATACTATACTAGTTGGAAATCCTATTCTAAAACTGCTGACATCAAGCTATAGTAACAGTTTTTGTTTTCAGAGACTGGCAGTATTTGCCATCTGTTTCCTCAGCAGCTGTCGGCTGCAGTATATGGCTGCTGGTTTCCTCGGCCTGAGGGCAGACGCTGGCTCAAGGTTACAGAGCTCATCGATATGAAAGCCCAACAGAGCATGAGGAGGTCCCGATTAATGAAGTTGCATTTTATGGCTTCAACTGACAGCCAAAATGAAACACGTAAAACACAAGATGTTCTCAGTTGGTGCACTCAAATAATTAGATTAGAACTATAAGGGTCTGTTAATATTCCGATTATTAAAAACAATTTCATCTTACTCTCGAAGTAAGCACACTACACATGCCCGGAGCCACCAGTCTTTGCCAAAGATGGTTGTGAGGCAAAAACCTCCACTCTGAAACACAGCCGGGCTTTACAAATCAGGAGTGTTTCTGTAGTTTCAACAGATCTGAACAGTGAAATGTTGTCTCTCTAGCAAACCAAACACGTCAATTTCAGAGTCTCATTCTGTCGGTTAGACTTTCACCAGTTGAGTTCAGTTAGCTACAGCCACTTACGAGTGTCTCCAGCACTTCTGCCTGCTCTCCTGCCGGCAAATATTTTCCTACCACCATGAAGAGGTGGAGGACTGAACTGTGGCTAGCTACTCGCTAACTAGCTACTGTTTGTCTTATTTTTGGTGTTGTAGAGACAGGCAGCAGGGCAAGCGGCTGAGTGAATCCATGCACTGCACACACCTCTACAGAGGAATAAGATTTTACCCATTTTAAATACCAAAAAATGAAGGTTGCAGTTAATGTTAATATTGCAAAGCCACCATTAGGCACACTGCAAGTTTGATGACTGTTACATTTAGCAATTTACTTCAAAAATTGCATATCTTTGGGGTGCCAGGTAGCTTGGTTGGTAGAGCAGGCATGTACAGAGGCTACGTCCTTGCCGCACCACCTTTTCATGTTTAAGCTGTCCTATATCCAATAAAAAATATCTTAAATAAATAAAATTAATTTAATTTAATTTAATTTAATTTAATATGATATGACTATAATATGAATTCATTTAATATACTCTATTCACTGTTCAGTATCATTTAATGTTCTATCATAAATACTCGCTACGATACGTTTACAGCAATTTCCACAAAGCAAGCTCATGAAGTGCCTCACTGATAAAATTGTGAAAAATAAGACCATAAAAACATTAGTTTAATAACTTTATGACTTTTTTTCATGTATATAAACAAAAGACTGACTGGCATCGCATGTGCATTGTTTTTGGAAATATTTCTCATAATATAAAGTCTCTAGAAGTGTATGATGTAACCTCTTTCCATGGACTAATGTCAAAAAAGTAGATTACCAAAGCAATAAATCGCAATATCAAATTGCAATACTTTAAATGTATGTATGTTTGTATGTTACTGTGAAGCAAGCAGCACTGTGTTCAAGACAAATTTCCCTTCAGGGACAAATAAAGTAAAATCAATATCAATAATCAATATGACAATAGCAATACATATTAAATCGGCACCCAAGTATCACAGAATCGCATCATAAGATAACCTTATGGTCCCCTCCCTAACTATAAGTATTGTATTGGACTCAGCGTGGCCTCCGCAAGTCACTCGCTCAAAAACAGCTGGCACAGCTGGACTATCTGGCAAAGGATGGTAAATATATGTGGCTCTACGATGCCTGGACAGGGTGCATTCCCGAACCTGCAGATCAGCTCAGGGCATCACTAATTATGTATGGTCACACAAGCACACGAGTCTATAGAAATGTAATTCTAAAAATGCAGTGGTCTGAGCAGAACTGCTCAAGGTGTGGTGCGTGTGGACCCATGAGTTGACATCTATGGGGACTGCAGAGGCCTGTGTAGACAGCAAATGGAACAGACAGGTCCGGGCAGGCAGAAAGCACAGTACTGTACAGTCACTGATGTCTTGCAGACACTGTTGTGTAATGTTTATGGACGCACTTCAAAAAAAAGGAACTCTGACAGCTAGACTGAACAACTCCCTTTCAGAGTTTATTGGAAAGACTTAAAAAGGGGGGGGGCTGTCCATGTGTGGGGCAGCAGGGCAGGACAGAGATTATTCTGCAAACAAGATGTCACAATCCTCACAACAGCTGGAGTACGTCCTTTAACAGCCACCTGTCCATGAGCAAGACACTGTGCTCCTACCTGCTTAGTCAAGTCCGGGTTGTGTCCCTTAGTTATCATTCTGTGTCCCCTTTTAAAGTTTGGCTGTGTTTGCAGGTCTGTGAACACTGCAAAGACAGAACTCATTGTGAGTCCTTTTTCTCCTTAGTAGCATTTTGAGCATTTAGATTTACGGGGTGGATAGTTGATCAGTCCATACGATCAGAGCTGATCAGATCACCAGAATGTCCCCAGAAGTACACTGCAGAGAAAAAAACCAACAGCTCGACTTCAATCAATCAAGCAATCTGACTTAGGGTCTCCGACTGATGATTGAACTCTACGACTGTCAAGGGGCAGCCCTAGTTAATACATCTTAAAATAATGAACACAGTCGAAAAGAAGACATGACATTTAAAACGACACCTCGCCCTCCAAAAACAAAAACTAGAAATGACTTAAATGAGAGTGAAAAAGTAGTAGAGATAATAGCAATAATATGCTGCAAGAGATTCAATCAACAAATCAAATGCTTCTACAACACTTGCAGCCTTATTGGAGCCCTATTGTGTGTATTTCTGTGTGCCTTCAAGAAAATGAAGAAAAAGTGATTTCTACAAAGCTCAAGCACGAGCCATGTGGATCAAAGCTGAGACAGTGAGGGGGGTAAAGAGAGGCTTATTTAAAGAAATGTGTTGTGAAGATGGTGGGGGAGGTAATAGAGCTGAGATGTAGAGATGGATGTGGGCAGAAGGGAGGTTGGAGCACTGGGAGACGGAGATGCAGATTGCAGCCATTTCCTCCTCAAGAGTCTGGAGAGAAACTAGGCGGGTGTTAGTTACAGCAAGAGAGGAGATGAGATAGTTTCCTTTGACTCTCTGAAAGATCTGATGAAATCACGCAGTCATAACCTTGGAAGCGTTTACAATCCATCTGGCATTTGGGTCACAAGTGACTCATGGTTGTAATGTATCTCTGCAGACAAAGCTTTACAAAATTAATTAAGGATCCCCCCTGATGAAAGCCTAAAACATTGCCAAAAATATGTTTTGGAGACACTGCAACAGTCTTTCATTTCTCTGAAAAATGCCACTGTCTCAACCTAAGCAAAGATTCTTGAACATGTGCTTTGAATATGCCATGACAGAAGATTAATGTTTCTTTTTTTGTCATACAGGATCTCATGAAAGCTTAAAGGCTGAGCATTTCTGATCCACTCGATGCAAATGGATAATTTAAAATTCCACTTTAGATTTGTGAGCATTAGAGGCTTGCATAGGGGTATACATGCATAAACATACACACACACACACACACAGTATGCACACTCATTTAGCCTCTGCAAGTCCCAACACTGGTGATGTAAGAGGATAAACCGCAGGGTCAGGACACTGTCTGGTCCAATGAGACAACTGACACGGATACAAACGTTACTAGTCTCTCAAAAAATTTGGAACAGAAGATAACCTCTAACGCATTATTCCCTGTAGGCAAAAGCATGAAATATGCCACCCATCAAGGTGCTTATTGCACATTTGTCTTGAATAAAGTGTTTTCTCTCTCTCTTAACATGGTCTGCAAAATAACTTCCCTGCATGGCATGTCCATTTTTATGTCAAAATCGGTCATCTTTATATGTCTCTAATAGCTGACTAATCCTCTCTAAAATAAGAAGTAGGAGTGAATCAAAACAAAAAACGAGCCAAAAATCAGACAATTATTCATGTTGCTGTTTATAGAGAACCAGCTGGACACAGGCACAAGCCATCACAATCTTTGGCAGGAGCGAGACTTTTTCCATCCATCGAGTCTGGATGGTGAAGATAGAGGTATTTGCAGTATCTCTGTCTCCAAGCCAAACTTTCACAAAGCCTCGCCGGACACTGGGTTTCACTGAGCTTCAAACTGAGAAACAGTGAGGCAACAGCATCTTAATGAAGTTGACCACAGTGGGTTTTTTTTTTTTTTTTCAAAATCAAACCTCACTGAGTCATTAAATAAAGACTGAGCAGGTAACATAAGACATATGACTGTAGACCTTTTTTCTGAATAGAGAGCCTTTCTGAATAGATGAGTCTTAAAACCCAGAAATAAGTTAGCATTTCTGCACCTCTGCTTTCGTCATCTCAAAGTCAATGGGTTTTTTTAACCAGTCTTCAGCATCGGCATACAGAAAAACATCATACCTGGGGCACTCTATAGCAAGAAGCTTAGCCACATAACCAACCACCTACTGTTCTCTACAAAACCAATACAGCTTCATAGTATCACTGACTGATAATCACTGAAACAGTACAGACATGCTCGCTGTATTTCAGTGGTCTTGTCTATGTTTTACTGTCCTGCATACAAAGATATAAGGGATGTACTTTTCAGTAAAATGACCTTCATTTATGTTGACATGTTTTTCGGCATGACACAGAATAAACAAAAGTCAAGCAAGTCATGGGTGTGTTAGATGGGTGGCTGACAAGGGAATCCGGACATTTGTTAAAGGTCCAGAAATGTCCAGGCATCAACTATGGGAATGCCTCGAAGGCTTTGCCGCTGTGGCACCGCAGGCCAGGCTACTGCAGCGGGCAGGCTGCATGTAATCTGAAAATAAATAGGGCATGTGAATGTGAAATTGCAGTCACTTTAAATGTAAATCAAGAGATGCAAGGTTGTAACATATATGCTTTAAATTACTGTCTTCACATGTCAAAAGCTAAAGGCAGTAAGAATATTTGTATTCAAAGTTTTGAGTTTTTTTTCTTGATCTGCCATGAGAATGAGAATCATTTTAAGTCATTTTCAATATTTGAGTACTTTAAATAACTTACCATAGAGTACTCGGATTTAAAAAAAAAAAACTAACGTAATAAAAGGACTGTAAAATGGTAGACACTGGAAATTATGTGGAATTTGAAATTCATTTTTTTAACCCATGAAATCATAAATTAAAGGTTTACATAAGATTAATTAGCAAACTTTCTGTTGCTGCCAGTACATGGTTGAGACCCAGCACTGAAACACTCTCTCTTGAGTTTTCCTCACGGTAAGTTCAGTGTCTGCCCGGTTAGCACAAGCTAACACGACGGCAGCTGCTGACATCCAGCCAACACCGATTCGTTGATCAGTACCAACTAACTAACACCCACAGTCCCCTCCTGTCTCATGATAAACAGAGAGAGAACAACAGTGGTGCAAGAAGGCAGTGAGCTGGACAGTGAAATAACATTTACTTAATGGTAATAATAAAAAAAAGTCAAATTCACATGTGGGAGGTTGGACTTGAGTACTTATGCTCATCCTGATCTGCAGCATCATTTAGCAAGTTTCCAGCAACTTTTTTTTAAGAAAGTCTAGTGTAAATTTTAATAAAAAAATAATTTAAAAAAATAGCTACCTAAGATTTACGCATCAAACGTTCCTCCCATATTGCCATTTAATAAGCAAAATGCCAAATATCGGCCTAAGTAATCGAGAGATTTTGATAATCTGTCGACCTCATAGTCAGAGTGAAACTTTCTTTGACAGTTTAATAAATGGGGCAATTCAAACCATGGACTGTATCTTTTCAACCTACTTTTCACATGTCCTGTCAATTTCATTTAACCTCAACGCCACTGTTGGGAGTTTTTATGAATAGCCATCTGTTACTTCCTTTTAAGTCAAATCTCAGAATTGGCACACGAAAGAGCATTACCATCTTAATTTATACATACTGGATGCATATGCATTTACTTTAGGTGACATGAGTGCAAAAGAGCCAGGCTTTGGAGAGATGGGTAGAGATTCTGGGCACAGTTCAATACATGGATCAAGACAGTCTAAATGGGGCGCTTGTTTCCAACAAATGGCCTCCTCTTTGAAATGCCAGGCGTGTTGGGTTTGGTGTCCTAATTCATGTGTGCGAGAGGGCAAATGTAGGAGCTGAACACGCACAGACACACACACACACACACACACACACACACACACACACAATATCTTGTCTGATCATGTCAAAAAAAGGCAGTAGTCTCTGGCCAAATCTGACACAGTTGATTCACACACAGTAAGCTTTTTATTCAGCGAATGCCTTTTTCGGCCTCAACTGTCACCACTGTGATAAGCTGCATTCAAGTCGCATTAAGAATCCATCATTGTTTGCTACAAAAGCCGATTTCTTCCAAGTTGAACTCATTCGCACTGAATAAAACTGTTAAAGCACACACTTTCACACATTAATATGTAAACAGATTTCAGGGTAAAAAGAGTTAATCCCATGTTCCGTGCTATTTCATATCAGCAACGTCATACTTTATTTGTAACTCTAGTTTTTTGGAGCATTAGTGCAAACTTGCAGGAGAGAATCACTAATGTTAAATCAAGAGCAAATCTTAAAGTTTCCATTCCAGTGCAAGGTCTAAATGTTCTTTTATCATGTCCTTTAGTCTACTGTGAAGCAATAAAGGATCCTTGCTGCAGAAGGAAACTGCAGCAGATTTTACCAGATCAAACATTACATTTGCCCAAATATCTATCTAAATATCTATACAGGTTAGCTTCTGGCTCTGCAGTAAGAACAGGCTCACTGGCTGCACTTGTTTAACTCATAATTGCTATTACTCTAAAATATCACACCTTAACTTGTGTTTCTGCCCATTTCTTTCTTTTTTTTTTTTTGCATGTCCATGTTTACTGTTTTTTTTGTTTTTTTTACATTTCTCTGTATTTTCCAAGTTCTAATTAAATGGCATGCAGCATTTCCGCAGATGTTCTCTCACCACAGAACCACTGCTTTTCTTCCCCTTGTTTTGGTCGACACTATTTCTGGTTTTGCCGAGCTATGGCTGCCTCTTTCATCTTCGTACTCCCCCGCTGGTGCAGAGGGTCTGAACAAACCAGAGGAACATGAGAGCACAGCTTTCTTGATGTTCTGGCCCTGTTCTCAGCAAAACCGTTCCTGAATTTTCACTGTACTTTACAGTTAATTAAATCAGACTTTTCCTGGGCTGTCAGGTAACAAAGTAGCCTCACTCTCACCACATCAGCGATCATTAACCTCAGTTCCCTGCTGGATTTATGTGTGCTGTTCTTTCTTGCGCTCTTACTTCTGTTTGTTGGCAATAAAGCCAGTTCTCTTTTGCTATGCAGCTGAATCAAGTGGTCGGGTATGTTCTACCTGTTTTCACATTGGGCGTTGATTTTATCTGCCATACTAACTACTCTGGTCCCTCTGACAGTCCAGTTGGTCCAGTCGAGGCACTTCCTCACCACTGACTCCCGGCATACTAATGATGAGGGACAGGAAAAGGAAAGCTCTCTTCCGCTGACTCCCACTTCTCAATCTATCCCGTCTGGGCTGAGATGTTCTCCTTCAGCAACAAACAACTTCACCAAAACTCAAAATCAGAAACTATAGTTCTCAAAGAAACCCTAATTGTAATATCCTGGCTTGAAATCTCATTCAAAAATTAGCTGTAGACATTTACTCACATTTTATCAGTAGCACTAATAACAATTTTCTCACTAGTGAAAATGTTACATCTTGATATCAACGATTCCATTCTCGGTAGCGGTAATGTCAGTTGTTGACATCTACATTAAGGGTATCATAATAGGGTATCATGAAATTTTGACATGTTGAAATGTCATTTCCACTGATGAAAACTTAATTGCATGTAGTTAAACCTACTAATTTTATGTTAAAAGGGGTGCCATGGACAAGAAAAACAGTCAAGCAATGTGTCAGAGTAAATACAATGCACTGTTTTTAAAAAATATGTTTAAGCATTTACCTAGACATCTCTAAACTTTGAGCCCTTTTGGCTATATAAGCAATATATATTTCAACATGCTCCTAATGAACTGTCTAGTTCCAAAAGAAGAAAATCTATTTGTGGCAGCAGATGTTTTAACAGCACGTTACAACTCAATGAATGTGTGGAGAAACCCAAAGCAGAAGGATCAAATCTTTTAAAGATTTTATCACAAAATTTCATCCTTTGAATCAGCAATAGTTTGAGGTTTTTGAGGCCAATGTGGACTGCACACAAAAATGGAGAGTTAGAGGCAGATTATGTTTGCAGTAACATCAGTAGCATGTGTAGACTCCAGACTCTACTGATGTTTATTCATTTGTACAAGAACCTCTTGTACTGTAGTGAACATTAAAACATAATCTAGATTTGCTCTATTGTGAACAGTTTCTCCAACATACAACTGCAGTCTTGTTGCACACTCAGCTTCATTGGAAGACAGATGTGATGATGTATACGGTACCGGACACCATTTAACAAGTCTGTCAAGCACAACACAATGCGAGCAGTTGTCCACGGTAGTCTGGATCTGTCACTTAAGATGATATTTGTGTAGTGGCGCAACAGGCACGAGGGAAGTTTACTAAAGTAGGAACAAAGGTAAGTTTACACAAACATGCCAAAGTCTGCACAAGTAACTGCTGCTGAAAGGGAAAGAGAAGACACATCGCCAAGTCCGGGCATGACAGAGACTGAGAGTCTTGCATCATCAGCTGGTCAGTCAGACAGTAGATTTTCCTGTTGAGCAGCATTTATGTCTCACATATGGTCACATCTCCAGTTAAAAAGAAGGCTGGGAGAAGCTGCTTTGGGATTTTATTAGAAAGAAATTCAGTTGAAGAAATTCAACTTTGTAATAGTGCTTTAAAAAGCACTGTGATCAGAAATCAGTTTCATGCCACTATGTTCTGCCTAAAATGATAACAAATAGACTTGAATTGTCTTAAAATTCCCCATGAGGAGCAGAAACACACCGGGTAATGTGAATCCTTGATTTCCTGATTATTTCACCGTCTCTCTGTGTGAACGGTGAATATTAAATCACTGTGCCAACTGCATTCTGACAAGTGCAGACCAGCCGTGTCAAAAACACACCCAGGAGAGAATGAGGGCTTGGAATCGCAGAGGCGGCTACGAATCAAAGCCTTTCTTTCATCTATCATAAACTAAATACATATCGGCATGTCATTTGAACCCAATGGGCAGATATCAACATGCCAAACTGGCTACATCATTTTTTCGCTAAAGCTACAGCCGTCTTTACTCATCATGTCAAATTTAACAGACAAACTGTGTGGATCTGTGTTGGTATTCCTTCACTCAACACATGTATGCAAAAAGCTGGTTAATACATGTTAAGCATGTATTAACTGATCAAAACATTATCAAAACTGCAATATGGCCAAGTGTAATATCCAATTCGTACGAGCTGTATTCTTTGAAAGAGATAAAAATGTGCCACAGCATACTATTATAATTAAAGCATTGTGTTGCTATAGAGAGGCCCTGGCCTACAATTTATATTCCAGACATGAGGGAACATGCTTTTTTTTGTACAGACCTCAGCAAAAATTGCATCATCATTTTAATTATTTTTTTTCAGTAAAAACAAAAACAAATATTGTCATCCCTACTTAAATCAAAGCACTTATTGCAATTGCAGTATTCGTCAAAATGATTGCAATTAGATTTTTTTTTAAACATGCATTTTTTCCCCCTCAAGAATATAGTTTTCAACAGATGTTTTTTCTTAGCTTTTATTCTGTGAGTTGTTGTCATGTTTTGTAGTACAATGTGCGATGTTCATAACACATGGTGCCAAGTTCAAAATATTTCAGCAGCATTTAAAATACCATTTGAATATTGAACATTTTTAATGATTTCATATGACTCTTATATGCAATATTTTTTCTGACAATGTTTACCTTAGAGAGTGTTTTCTTAGTCAACAAGTTAAAGTTTAAACGTCAGGGAAATGAGTTGTTAGGAGCATCCCCAAATGATGGGTTGACTATTGGTGCTTTCACAACATATCTACAGAATATGACTTTTAATAAATAATCATCATTAATGTGGATATAATGACTAAGTGGGTGAGTCCAAATGATACAGCAGCTAAATTCAGACAATTACATCACTTTACTGTAATGTAGCCTTTAAAACCAGGATAACGCAACGCTTACAAAATAACAATAGCCAAAATCAACGTAGATATCAAGTCTTATATCATGATATCAATATAATACCGATATATTACCTGGCACTACTCTTTATTCAAAAGGGCTTTAAGGTGAGCTGATAGGCTAGTTACAGCACTGGTCAGGTGAGCTACATCAAATTACAACTCTCAAAATCCAAAATTCCTGAACTATACACCAGGAGCAACCAGAACACCCAAGCAGACAGCAGGGACAGACATCAAACATGAAGAATGAAGCTCAAGGGCCCCAGTGCCTCTGCTCTGCCCAAAGGCCAATAATCATCTATCCGTCAAAGGCAGAGCTCTCGCCTGGCCTGTCCTATATTTAGCAGACAAAGCCTCATCAGCCTAAGTACTGAATTCAATTTCAAGGGACATCATTAATCTACACTCATAAATCATTTGGGTTATGCTAATGTAGCCTCTTCATCCTCTGAGCAGCATGTGGTTTTCTGTGTCCAAGCTGAACCTCACACTTGTCTCAGAGTATTACCATGTTTCAAAAAAACGTGGACTTTGGCTATGTCGGACCTCCATCCCTTTGAAATGCATTTGGGTTTTCATTGAGAACATGCTTTTTGGCCTGAGCTTTGCGCTTTTTACATCACTAAACCACCAGGTTTCTCGTTTAGCTGCCGGCAATTAACATCTGGGTGAGAATGACAGGCTCTGTCCCGGGGAAATAAAATGAAATTTTTAAGTCTCTGGCAAGGGGATTCTCACGGGAAATTAAGATGCAGGAGGAAGAAAATAATAAACCAGCGTCTAAACAATTAGGTTACAAAGCAAGAGCAGAAATGCAAGATTTTAAGCCACCGCTGCGGAAAAGGAAGAGAGTACCAGTTTGGTCCTCAGACTCAATCACATCTCCAGGCTGCACTGAGGGATACAGTATATCTGAGCTATGCCGCTGTTTGTTCAGTGTCCTGACATTCCTCAGAGACAATCCTCTCCCTGTGCTCCGTGCTCCACACACAGTGAGTCCTTGACATTTCAGTCAGTGTCTGTCCGCTCGATGGACAAGGGACACTCAGGCCTGTGAACAAGGCCAGTATGCCTGCTGGGAACAAGTGCACATTCATTCTGCATTTAGCTGATACTCTGGACTAAAGTAAGTCGCACTGAATGAGCAGCCAGGGGGAGAGCAGAGAGGGAAGTCAGTGATTTGACTCCTCAACAGGGATGTTAGGTAATTTTATGGTCACATACTGGATATTGTAGACTATAAAACCTATAACCTCTTCTTACTAAGCAGCCACAGACTAAATAAAGTACATTCCAGTGCTGTCTTTTTGAGGTTTTGGCCATAATTTCATTTAGTTACAATACCAAAGTAATTACTTAGATGACAGAGGAACACAGAGCCATCTCTGCACAGTTTGGGCAATCATTTTTCTGCTTGCTTTCATCTTCTACTCCGAATAAGACTGGCTAAGCCAAGGGTTTGTTTACAACCCGTCTGATCATCTCACTGCTCGAGCATCTCGACCAATCAGACCTCTTTTTGGCTGTTGCTAATATGATACTAGATCACAGAGTAATGTTCATAGAAAATGCAAATTTGATTTCAATTCTGTAATTCTGGCAATAATCATTCTGGAAATAATCATCTTCTTGTTGCAGCAATAAATACAAGTAGAGAATCTGACTATTCCCAGATGGTCTGTGATTGGTAGGTCAGATGATATGGTTTGGCGTGAAAGAGTGTGAGACAGACTTTGCCCTAATACAATCACATTTTGAAAATGAAATTGAAAGCTTTTCCATAGTTGTGCTGCTGATACAAAATGACCAGAAGCCCAAGAGTCCATAGAGAACATTATTCTTTTGAGCAGGCCCCTTTGAGACAATGTCTGGGCTTTGTAACCTCCATGTTTATTATGGGAGAAAGTTGATGACTGCTCAGTTATGCTTGGCCAGCTTAGTATAACTATCAGTTGAAACTATTTAAATGTTGCCGTAGCTCAAACCACAGAAGTCCTGAGTAAATTCAACCTGAGCAGACTTGAACAGAGTATGCAAAAAAAGCACAATGATGAATACAACGCAGTGTTCTCAACACAAGTAATGACACTGTTCTGTAAGCAATCTCTTTAAAATCGCTAATAACTTCAATAACACAGTAAAGCCAGATGTTTTATGGTGTTGCATATTTCAAAAAGTGAACACAGCATATCTTTATTTCAAAGCAGTGTAGCCCTAATTCAACAAGACTCGCGTGTAACACCCTTGTCATTAAATCAGCTTGAAGTCAAATCATAGTTACCTCACATTTGTGGTAGGCCTCTGCAATGACTATATTTTCCTGAAAACACACAAGCCTTCTTAGCATCCGACCCTGCTTTTCTACAAACACCCTTCTGAGAAGAAACGACAAGAATCTCTTTCATAAATAAACTACGGCTTCCATCTGAAAGGCCTGGGTGACAAAGGTGAACAAAACATCAGAGCAGAGCAGTGAAGATATCATAAAACTTTGTTATAAGCTTCCTGATCCTTTTTCCTTGCACCAATTTACATTCAGGAGCTTCCTCTGTTTATGGAAGAGAATCTACAGCTGAACTGAGGGTGAGGGCGAGGGCGAGGGCGAGGGCGAGGGCGAGGCCGGGGGGTGACTTGACCTGCAAAACACCACCCTGTGATGCAGGCACTCATCAAGAGAACTTTGAGTGCTGGTGATAATTTCTGAAGCATCCATCACCAAAAATAGGCTGCTGTCAGTCCATCTCTGGCCTACTTTGTTTGTCTGTGGGGCCTTCTGGGGGATGCAGTGCTGTATGTAGCCGGCACTGGTGCACATGGTTGGGGTGCCAATGCTCAGCTGACTGGATCCATGCCAGGGTTCAAGTAATCTGTTTTCACAGCACTCTGTAAACCACTTAAGCTCTCTGTGTCATTAAGTCTCATGATCTGGACTCTTATTAACTATGGTTTTGTTGGACGGCCCCCTTCTTCCATCACGGTTAACGGTTCAGATTACAACGTGTCACATTAAAGATAAATTTTATCTCTTCCCTTTTTCAATGGTATCATTTACAAAAGCCTCTGTGTGGATAGTTTAGGAGCAGCCTGGTTCTCCACACAACCAATTTCTCTGTTTTCAGTGTGTCATCATATATAGCTCATAATCTCTTGGGGAAAGTCCAAACTAGTCTAAAATCAATCAAGACAGGTTTAAAGCAGGACTCACGTCAGTGAAGGCAAGTCAGGCCCAAGTCTTCATAAGAATCGTGCCATTCTTATTAATTTCTTATTGTTCCAGGAGTTAACCAAGTGAAAACTTTACTTCAGTGTTTTTCTGTAAGTCTCATGCCAGCGCTAAAGGGTTCTGTTGGTTCCAAAGATCTAGACTGTATGAAAAAAATATGTCTGTTTTTAAAGAGCCATATGCAAAGAGCAGCAAAGAGAGATGGGTCAACTCTACACACTTTTGGATAGTTTTTCCTCAAAGGCATTCATGGTGTGACACTTATTTGTACACACAAAAAGTTACATAAGATATTATGTGAAGAGAAAAAAAGGCAGAGGTGGTATTGATTCTTTGACAATCCCAAATGACTTTGTTTGAATAATACTGTCTCCTCAAAGTCAAGTCTTATTCAGTAAAGTCCTCATTTCCAAGTATAACTCAGATCAGGTTGACATGGTCTCTTGTTCACTTCATGGAGGGTACTGCATCTATAGAATACCCTATAAAACACACTGTAGCAGGTTTTACATTTTAAAAAGGTTTCCTGGCAAGATGTCAATGATATTCTAAGTTTGCAGAAATGTTCTTTAATGTCTTGTCAGGGTGCTGATGCTGTGATCCTCTGCAGTCTTTAACACAAGTTTCTTTCATTACTGAGGACCAGCCTGGATCCAAGTACATTTGACCCAAAAGTCCACTTTGTTTGATGAATACAGTTTACTGTACCCAGGCACGAAACGCTGATCTGTACCACTTGAAAAGGTGATATCGTGTATGGTTCATGTATTCTCTGGTAAGGTATACATTAGGTGTGAACACCAGTTGGACCAAAACATGGAAGTGGACTGCTACTTAACATTACCACAAGGAGATTTTATTCCCGTCATGAAACAGTCTAAACTTAATACTGATGCCTCAACAGCAGACGACAGTGCAACCTGCCAAGGACAGACCCAGATGCGCTTTAACTCTCTGCAGAGGGAGCTCCCGCAGGACGCCTATCCTTGCCGATGACAGCTCCGAAGGCAGCAGTGTCTGTCTGTGAACACCCTTTTCCATACTGTAGCACAACAAAAATGTCAAGTAGCTAACGACGCAAAGTGTACTCGCATATGGAACAACATTAGTAATGTGTAAGCTAGGCGGCATTCGGGTGAAGAGGAGGGAAATCCATACTCAGGCACAATTCGTATCAATTGTAACTTATAGGAAAACACCCTAAAGGAATGTCTTTAAACTCTTACTGTAAATATTTCAAAATAACAGCATGAGCTCAACTCCTGAAATGTAAATGAACTTCAAAAGCAGAGCACCGGTCTTCCCACCAGCTGAAAACTCTGCAGTCAGCATTTTACAGCCGCTCACTTCACATCTCTCTCTCTGCATTAACAGGCCCAAACAGCGGCACCGCTCTAACAATGAGTCTGTGCCCTGTTCCGTCTCCTCCTGGGACAGCTCACTGGCAAAAGACAAAATTGGCATCTCTATTATCACATCAACATCATGATGTCACACACTAGTAAGGACAACAGCTCACTTGTGTAAATTCCTCACATTGAAGCAGTCACTGAGTTGTAACAAAAAAACAGACGTTTAAAATGCACAGCGAAGCAAAGAAGTACTGTGGGAACTGCAATAATGCTAACATCATCAAATGGCAAAAAGAAAAACACAAGTGTCTCATGTCCTACGGAAAAACGATGGTATACTTTGCAGCTGCTGACCTCAATCGCCTTTTCTGGTGTTCAAAGTCCTTTATGTAACATAAGTAATTTTTTATAGGTTTTAGAGGTAGAATGACGACTTTGAATACGTTTCTGTTTTTATTATGCCCTGATCATTTTTCGGCAAGTTCACAAAGGAAGTCTCACACAGCTAATTATCTTCAGTTTATTATGGTGCATCTTTAGCTGACTGCTTTAGGAAATGAAATGCTTTGCCAGGTCATGTTTCAGGACATTTTTCACAGTAGTTTGGTCAAGGGCAAAGTCAGCGGCCCGGGAATCATCAGTGAAGCTTTTAATCCTGCACTGTGCTCGTTTTGGAAGCAGGAACCCCTGGCTGGTACAGCATGGTGACATGAGGATCAAACAGATGAACTGTAAAATTATTTGAGCTCGCGACCCGACATGAGGTAGAACTACCGCACCTATGCTAACAGTTCAATCACATTTGAAGTTTCTTCAGCCCAAGCCATAATGGAAATGAGAAATCAGTCCAGATCTATCCTTTAATCCACACCTAAACCCGGACAGTATTTCGTTAGACTTACTGAAGGCAAAATTTAACATTCCTGAGTTGGAATAAAATATGCCTGGAATAAACACGCCCCATGCATAAAATAATATGACTTACTATGCTTTTCATCTGACATCATAAAACATCCATGTGTAAGGACAGAGACAGCATCCTATCTGGACCCGGACCTAGAGCCCATAAATTATGGAGAATTATTATATTTTGACGGAGTCTTTATTTTTTTTAACCAGTGCAGCATTGTAGCACTGGTTAAGCAAACAGGAAACTCAAAGACACGTTGCATGTGCTGAATAACCTCAGGTCATGCTACTCAACAGAGGCGTAATGGTTCACAAAATTCACAGTTTGGTTCAATACAGTAGTAGTGCAATGGTTTGATACGTTTTTATACGTTTTATTAAAACTAACATCATAAAGTATGATTTTTTTTTTACTTTGAACAATGATGGACCTAGTGACTGTCTTCTGAGGAGCATTTAAAACAACATGTATTCATTTATTTATCTTATATATAAATAAATTAACACTAACATTATAATTTGAGCGCTTTTTCTAAATTGTATACATGTGAGAAAATACTTGAAAACATGAGAAAGGACTGGGAACTGAGTGTGTGTGTGTGTGTGTGTGTGTGTGGTGTGTGTGTGTGTGTGTGGTAAGTTTGCTGTCCCAGGTTCTCTTAGCGCTTTCAGACAAATAGCAACAATGTTCCTTGTCAGTCTTTCTGTCCAAATTTAGACAATGAAGTGATAACAGTCGGGGAAATAAGAAAGTTAGAGAAAAGTCATTTGTAAAAAAGTGGCAGTGTGAAGTGCCACCATAAAACAACTTTTAAGCAAACATAGATACCAATCCAGACTAATTTGATTTTCTCCATATCACCCAGCCCTTCTCAAGCATAAGATCCATACACTGCACACTATCTCCTCACTCTGCAGCACACAGACATGACATCAGGACAAAATTTAAGACAGATTGGAGTCGGTCAGTGATAGTACTGCTCACATGTGATCATTTTCTGAGCTTGCGCCACATCAAGGTTGTTTTGTTGCTGTGAAACTGAATAAATGTGTTTTGAGCATGTGTGTTTGACACATGCTCAACCACATTTATTGTTCACATCAGCCTTTGAATATGACCACATTTCATTAACTATCAAAGTAAAACTGTTTTCTGTGAAATATTAGTGCATCATACAAAAAAAATAAATAAAACCATGGTCAACTGGAAAACTTGGCCATTTAAATATTGGTGGAAATCAAGCGTTAGCATTTAAGCCTGGCATGGTTGCAAAAGTGGGCTAATCCTTATTATAGTAGTTTAAGCAGTTTACACATCCAAAACACCAGATTTAGCTGGTTTCAGTTTCTCAAATGTGAGAAATTAATGCATATTTTTGTTCTGCTTAATTGTAAATTGAATAATTGGGGATTTTAGACTGTTGGTCATAAAAACAAAGCAATCTGAAAACATCTCATCATGCTCTGGGGACTTGGGTGGATATTTTGTCACAATGTTTGACATTTAACAACCAAATTATGGAAAATATTAACAGTCAATAATCAAACAGCCCTAGTAGTGACAGATACATGAAAGCTGCAGCCCTAACTGGTTTAAATTTCACTTAAATGCGCACCAAGTAAATTTATTTCTACTACATGTTTCCAAAAACAAAAAGTTACTTAAAGAGTGACACTGGCATTTTTCAGCCTGGACACTATTTTTTTCTATATTTTTGTGTCTAAATGACAAAAGAGAACACTGATGTTTAAAATTGGTCCAGTACTGAGAGAGACAGCAGTCGACAGCAGCGAAACAGGCTGCAATAAAACCACGTGGGGCAATTGTAAAACTGTCACTGTAAGTCCACTGGAAGTGCTTGTTTTTGTCACTGACAGGCTAAGATTATTATTCTAACTGTCTGAAAACATTATGAAAAATGATCTCACAGAGACAAATTTTTTTTAAAGAGTAAGATCCTTTTTGCTCAACCAGAAACAGCCCCAAAATCGCCACCAACAAACCCACCAGACTTCATTTAAATAAACAGTGATTTTATCATCATAAAACACTTCATTCAAAGATGAAAGAATACAACAAAACAACAAACAACAAAAAAAACTCACGAAAACATTTTTGGTTTGTCTTTCAATTGTTCTAACAATCACCAACTCTGGTTTGGTTGAAATTAACCCTTAGTTCACTACTTAGATGCTAAAATCTGTTGGATCAATAATTTCTTAAATTGCTGTTTTTTTAAATGGGGTCTGGTGGTTTCAGAGATGTCACTGGTTAAACAAAAAGGATCTTACTCTGTGACGAATAGGTCCATCTCTGGAAAGACACATACACATACAATAATAATCTTTTGTCTACTATACTTTTAGTGAAATTATTTTGACGGTGCTCCTATTATCTGGAACAGTCAAAGTCATGTTACATCTGTCTGCTTCAGCTGTGAAATATGTACACAATAGTCCAGACTTCTCCGGAGGAAACTCCAGCAGTGTGAGGCTGTGAATGGAAATCTGCCACGCGCTAATGTGGACACAACAATCCAGACACCTGATATCCCCCTGGAGACTACTGAGCGTTAAAAACAGTCAAAAAGAGACAAATCCCATGGTCCTTTTGACATGCCAATGCTTATGTCACTTGCGGGTTTGGAGCATTAAACCACCAGACGGTTTTCCAAGCAAAGGGTGTCATTTTAAACGCTTGCCACACTTAGTCGAAAGGGTGCGAATCCACCCTATGATCTGTGGAAGGAAAAAGAGCAGTGGAGGATAATCAGACACCGTTTCACTCTCAAGATGCTCAGAAACTGGAAAAAACTGTTCCCTATCTCAAGCCCAGTAAGATTACTGTGTGAGCGTCATACAAACAGTGTCTGTCGCTCATCCTAGTGTCCTCGTCTTTCTAATTCCACAGTTATGAGATGGCTTAAGGCCCTTAGAAGTGGACTCTTTCTTTTCTGCAGGAAGCATTCCTCTGTAATGACAGGGGAAGTTACAAGAAGGTTCATACAAACACTAAAGCAGGAAAAACAAACTTAAATTTGGGCCTCTTATTAAGGGCGGGCTGACTGAAAAAAGCTGTGATCTTCAACACAACATCTGTGACCGAAAGACTTGCTGAGACACTCGCTAGACATGAAACACGAAAATGCCCAACCTTGGTCAGATGAAAAGTAGGCAGGGTGGGACTGGAGCAATAAAGGCAGATCTGAGGTGATTAAATGGCAAGGGTGTTGTATTCTGAGGTTTTGTTGTGGGTGAGAAGTTCATAAGGAGCTCCGGGGGTTGCTTTATTTTTGTTTTTTTGTATTTTAGATCAAAGCTTGAAGAAGACGGAATGAGAATTGTATGTGTGGCCTCATTTTGAGCACAAGGGCTCAATCCTCGCTCTGCATGCAACAGCAGCACATTTAGGCTTTCCAGACAGTTGCCTCAAGTGTGATAATAACCTGAAAAAAAGACACCACAGTGATCTGAGCCAGATGCAGTAGTGACTTTCACTGGTAACCTGGAAGTAAATATTGTGATAAAATATCAAATTGTCAATATCTGGCACTAGGGATGGGTGTTGTTTAAAGAATTACCAGTATCAATACCATTAACTTTAAAGTGATGCCGATACCAGGGCTGTCCCTTGAAATTCAGATTCGATTCATCAGTCGGAGACTCCTCTGTCAACTGTGTTTGCCTCTAATCGCGCAGTTGTTTTAGTCTGTGCTATGTGCTGTGTTGTAGTCCCCAGATTTTACTGCGGAGTAAGAGCTCTCGACTTTCACTCTGCTCTTTAATAACACGGAGCTGCAGACGAGCTGACAGCGGCACAGGGGAAGAGAGAGGAGGGACCTTCTGCTTAGACATGGTAAATTTACAGCTCACGGCAACTTACAATACAGTCTCTGGCTTTGGTTTGACATCTAGCGTCTGCAAAAAAAAGTTGTTGCACAGAAACACCCTGTTGTTAGTGCCATTAGCTTGTTCAATATATTATGTGAATGCCGCTGTCATGCTGAACACCTCATAGTCGGTTCATACGTAAAAAGTTTGTATCGAAAACAAAACGAATCATCAGAAATTCATACTGAACAGCCAAATCGGATTCAACTGGCATAATTCTGAGTCGAGTACAGTCCTAACCGATACCAATACTCAATACTTACGATGTGAGGGGACTGGCGTGGGGTATAGCCACACTTTTGAATGTTTTGGTGGCATCTCTGCATGCTGAGGTGCCAATACATCAAATATGTCGCACTTGATTTCACCACACCACAAGATGTATGAGATGTAGCTGATATGATAATCACTGACAGTAATCAATATTGAGATTACAATTATCACAATTATCTATCATTTTTAAGGACAAAATATTTTGGTTGCAATCCCTAATGACATAAACAGAGCACTGCTTTCACCTTTGTGTTATGCTACATTCCTGCTAATGTACTAATCTTTGCATCAAAATAAGACTACCCCTTATTAACAGTACATCTCCACAATGCAAACTATAAACCAAACTGAACCAATTTATTCCTGCTAATTAAATCTCTGCATCAAAATATGACTTAAAATAGGGTTCTTCTTCACCTCAATTCAGAGCATTTCTGACTGGTACAAATCTGCCATTTTTTATTTTTTTTTTTTTATTTTATTTTACAGCATTCATGCCACATTTAATTATTCCAAGGAAAACCACATTTAATTATTCCAAGGAAAACTTGACCTGTCTCCAAAACCACATGCCAAAAACACCTCTTTCTGAATCAGTAAGGACAAACAGGTTGTTTGGGTTTTTTTTCTCTTAGACCAATAAGTCGAATAAGAGTTGGTATACAAGTAAGGTAGAGAGAGTTGTCCAGCAGTGTTCACTATTAGTCCCTCTTTACCTGCCTCCCTGCTGCACACAGATATTCTCCTGCACTCTTCTGTCTGCTCACACTGAATTATTCAAAGGAGAGGAGGATACAGTATGACTTCTAGGTCACTATCATTACAACAAAAAGAGACACGCTTTAAACTTAGAACATGGAAGGGCAAAGTGTTCATTATTAATCACACTTGAGTAGCTGCTTTAACATATCTCTGCTTTAAACAAAGGCTGGCAATAAACAAAGTTGGATTTACCCACTGTGAATTTAGTACTTCCCTAAATGTCTCACAGTTTCTGCTAAAAAAAAGTCCTAAATGTGAAGATGAATTATGTAAACTTAGATTATTGTTGGGTGACTGTGCGCCAAATTTAGGTTTTTACACATACAAATGGGTACTTTTAAATAAATCTGAGCAAAAGTTAAAACGACGTGGATGCTTTAAAAAGTGGGCTTTATTGAATTTGGGTGAAATAAAAATTATTCCAAGGAAGAAGAAAAAATATACAATGATGTTTACAATGCTCCTGTATCCCAAGACTCATCTTATCTGATCAAGCCAGAAAACCTTTCACATGAAACACCAAGCTGGTTCAAAGGTTATCTGCTGCTACCCCAACACCCTGCTACAAGTTTTCTTAGGTTCACTTTTATCTCCAGGATTTATATGTCAGGTCCAGGCCTCCACCAGTCAGCTGGAGCTTGGCACTGCAGTTTCCCTCCCTATCCTGCAGGGCCTGGTGCCTGCTCAGACAGCCATGCAGCTGCAGGCGGCTTCTTCATATGCATTCAGTCCAAAACCAAAGTGCAACATTAAGTCGTCAAAAACACTTTTGTTCTTGCTTTTGCTCATTTTGCATTGACTCTGGCTCTCATCACTTCTCTGTACTGGCATACTCCAGCTAACCCTCCCTGTCATCATTAATGAGTGCGTTACAAGTCAAACAAAGAGGAACTTTTAACTGTTTCACTCGATATACACATTAAAGTTAGGCAGACACAGCTAATGAGACTTTAATGCTGCGAATTACATTGCTCTGAACCACAGCCTGAACGCCTCAGATTGTAGTCCTACTTTTGCAGCCTGCTGGCTAACTTGCTAGTAGGCTAATCTCTGCTGGCAACTTTCAGAGGCATGAAAGGTCTTACAACTGGGTTACTAGGTCTATAAACATGTGTTTGTACAAATACGTCTCAGAAACAAGTAAAAAAAATGACTTAAACGCTCCAACAAACCACGCACTGCTTTGTTCAGTGCCACAGTTTGAATCCCTGAGGAAGTTTTGTGGGTTTACAAACACAAGAACCACAATGGCGGTGCGCCTTTCTTTCAAAGCAGCAACACACGGCGAATAACGCGCGTGCGGAGTTTGTGTGCTCGTGAGCGGCGCGGACAGCAGACGCTGGCACCCCGTTACCTCTTCTTAGCATTTATTTCAACTTAGCGCCATATTGAGTGCGCCCGCAGGACGTCGCAACATCGTTTCCAGGAAAACAAAAGCCACAAGAAAACAAAGTAGGCGCCACTTACCTTGGCGATAGCTTTCTTGTATCTCATGACAGCCTGCTGGATGAGTGTGTGCACTTTAATATTTCCATCCCCGCACGGCACCACCACCCGGGTCCTGCCAAAACACACCGTGACTTTCATGGTTTAGTATCCGAGATCTTGCCCAGATTCGGAGTAAAACCGAGAAGAGGAGGTGGAGGAGGAGGAGGAGAAATCCGTCTGAAAATAAAAAAGGAGCATGGGTTTTTTGTTTGTTCGGCTCCGCGGCTGTCCCGGTATTCCTCTAAAGAAGCGGGGACGAGAGGTCTTTCCGCTTCTCCCCGCCGGAAGACATTGTTTTCTGCGTGTTTTCAGACCACCTGTTTAGCTTCTCTCTCCCTCCTTCCCTCTCTCCCAGTCCCCGTCTCTCTCCCTCTGCGCTGAGCTAATGCTCGGTCACATGTTGCGTTTGAGACTATTGGAGTCCAGAGCTTCATGTCAAGCATGAACGACGCAGCGAAAGAAGCGTCATAAATTATTGCAAATATGAGCAGGGGTGTCGTAGTGGGGGAATAGACCCAGGAATTAGTGCTAAAACACAGAAATTAGATGTATGAATAGCAACATGATGCTGCCAGATTTACTGCTCCTCGCTCAGTATGGATTGTGTGTGTGTGTGTGTGTGTGTGTGTGTGAGAGGTCTTTCTGTTGGCCAGCCCGAAAGCTAACATCACCCCGGTTCCCTGGATGATTGCAGAAAATAATATCTAAGGCAAACAAACTTACTTAAGTGTTTTGTTCAGCAAGAAAATCTTCACAAATGAACTCCACTTTCAGGATTTATGTATGATTTCTTAATGTTAGGCTATTAGCAAATTACACTACGGTGAAGTCTGTAAAGGCGTGTTCGTCTGGGTTTGTAAAGTGTCCATAGGCTTTGTGCCAAAGAAACCAGGATAACACCAACTTCTGTGTTGGCCTACAGAAAAGATGTCATACCTGGTCAGTGGGCAGCCTATAAGAGTGAGGCGGTGTTGTTTGTTGGCAAATCAGTGCCATAGCTAAATTAAAACTTTCTGAATTGGCGGGGAAAGCTGCTGAAAGACTGAACTTTGTGTAAAAACAATAGAGGACACTCTCTGTGGCCTTTGTCCGCCCCTGCAATTAGATTCATCTCTAAACACAGCCAGAGCAGAGTGAGCGACTGATTGTACTGCTGAAGTACCAACATAGACTGTTGCGTCTTTTCAGGAAAAAAGGGACAATCGGAAAAGGAAAGGGAAAGATAGCAAAATGACTAAAAACAAATTCAAAAGGGGAGAGAGACATGGATTAAGAGATGAAGGGCAGGAGGCAAACAAATACTGCTCATACATATATATA